>NW_018743363.1:171200-250280 GCF_001683475.1 Chenopodium quinoa | reverse complement strand
AGCGCGATGCAAGAATGGGCGCGACTCCATTCTCACAAAGTTAGTCTAGGATCCCATCTAACTTTCATTATAAAATAAAAATGTAAATACCAAAAGAGAAGAGGACATGCTGATCAAACAAGCCTCGAAAAAGCCACAGGCTACCACCGTGTACCCCAACCCATAATTGTCAATACTCTAGAAGTGCACGTTTTCCAGAGTTTTATTGTTCATCCATGTTTCACTTTACGTGATTATAATTTTAATTAATAGCCGACTCAATCAAGAAGACCATACATAACAATCATACATCAATTCACTTTTAATCTTATTTAGGACAATGGTGATCACATCACAAGTTGACCTTTAATTCCATTAAACTTCCAAATTATTCAAAATTGTTGAACATAGTCAACCCACCTAGCCATTTCGGCTTAATCCACCTTTACTCAACATACTAACAAGTCATGATTGAGTAATAAATAAATAAATAATAACCTTGTGGAATAATTAATAAATTCATCCCACTTAAACCATTCAATTCGAATCCTTTAATAATCCAAATGTGGTTAACAAACCAATCCAATAAGATATGTTTGTATCAACATTCCATACAAATAATTAATCCAATATAATTCAACATGTTTGCATCCATAATTCCATACAAACATAATCAATTCACCAAAACATATTTCATAAACATAAGCACATGAATTAAATCAATGTGTAACCAAACAATTTCCATACAAGTGTTCCCTAATCATGAAACTAAATTCTTTCCTTTTGGTACCTAAACATGATACTACTTATAACAAAGTAGACATGTACGTACCTCGTATAAACAATTTGGTTGGCCACTTAAAAACTAGAAATCACCTTCAATAAACTCCTCTCCTAAACCAAACAGTAACATATCAATCAATACCCAATCAATCAAATTTACAGCAACACTAACTTACTTTAAAACCTTCAAAATCCAAATCAAACAACACTTTAAAACCCTCCCTTTAGTTAAAATTAGAGGCTTATATATAGTTCTTTAATTTTTTTTCATAAAAACCTTAAAATACACTCTTATACATGAAATTGCAACAAGTTTAAAGTTTAATAAAAATCTTAAAATTATTTAAAAACCTCTAATAATCTCCCTTTTTAATGGGTGATTAAACCCTCTTTATAAAACATCAAAAGTAGTACTTAGGAACTATTTCGAGCACTTAAAACTTCAATAAAAAAAATATATTTATGCTTAATTAACTTTAAACATAATTAATTTTATTAATCAAACTCAAGGATAATATTTTAAATATAAAAAAACTTCGTTAAAATCAAAAACTGCCCGAAAATCATATTTAGAGGCTGAATTTGGCCACGAGAGGGTGGTGCTCACTACCAAAGGTATTGAGTCTTTCTTAAAACGTTGTTTCCACATGGAAAACACTACTTTTTTTTTGTCAAAATCGGATGAGTTCAGAACCTGATCGGGATTAAAACGGGATTAATATTAATGAACGGAAATCTTAAAATTAAAACACGAATTTAAGTGTTCAAAACGATCTGGAATTAAGTTAAACTAATTAGTACTTATAATCACCAAAATTTCAAAACATCATTACTATAAAAGCCCTAAATCAATTGTTCATAAAAACCCTAAAATCATGTTTTTCAATAATTAAAAACCCTAGGTTATAAAATTTTCAAAATCTGAAAATTATGATACTTATAAAATCTGAATTATAAAGTTTAATCATCAAAATACAATTTGATACTAATTAAATTAATTTCAAACAATAAAATCAAAACCCATAATCAATAATTATAATTACACAAATTAATAAAGCAAAGGAGAAAGAAAATAAGACTAACCTTTTGTGTGGGGAAATTTTTTGGGGATTCATGGGGTATTTATAGGAGAGAATTGTAGGGTAAATAAGAAGATTGGGCCTCATAAAAATAATGGGTCGATTAAGTAAACAAATGGGTTAGGCTTGTGTGATTGGACATAAATTGTAGAATAAAGGTGCATAAAATAATTTGTTCAAATAAATTTCGACCCACATTAATAATTTGAAATTAAATTATGAAAAATAACAAATAAATATTATAAATAAAATAAATTTTCATTTATAAAATATTTAAAAATATGGGGGATTACAGGTCGACCGATGTTAGTCCTAACTAAGGTTAGTCATGTGTATGGTAATAATTTAATGACAACGGATAAGTGATAACTGGTAACTAAAAAGAAGATAGATATGATAGGAAAATGTACATTATTTTTACTGAATGGAGTGTCTAATATTGCAAGTAAAAAAATGGTCTATTATAGAAAGTGTTGCATTTAAGAAATGGAGATGGAAAAAAATTATGGTTGTTTATAAGATTGTGGGTGTATCGATTTCATAGCCTTAAACTTTGCATCAACCTATGTATTAAACGGTGTTGCCCCATGTGGCATCAAGTAGCTTAATTAGGTAGCAATTTGGTTTTGTTTGTTAGCTTTCATCCAAGGCTGCAATAATGAGAAAATCCATTCTTCTAATTTAGATCTTTTGGAATGAACACAATGATGTTAGCTATCTTATAATGAAACCAATTAAACATTTACAAAAACAAACACAAGGTGCAACTTGCGTTTAATATACAACAAATACAAAACTCACGTTGATTCCTTTTAACAAGTCCCCATCTACAAGATCCAACCACTTATCTCATCCTCAATTCAATTTCACCACTCTTTGCATGAGAGGCCCCCTTATCACCATCTTCAAACTCTACTCCAAGGTTCTGTTCGTGGCAACTTGGCAATAGGATGTGTCATCCTCTAAGACAACAACAACATTATGTACATACTATTTTTTTTTAAAAAAATATATGTAACGTGATTAGGGGATTTTGCTCCCACCAATCAGAATGCGCCACGTGGGCCAATCAAGTTCTGCCAAGTGTCACGTGGCACACGCTTATTCGTCCACCCTGGACTTATTATGTCATGACACGTGGCATACTCCATGCCTAATGGAGAAGCCGGTCACCTAGGCCCAACTTCCGAGGGAAGCCCAATCAGCCCAAGGTTAACCTAAACCTAGATTGGCACGTTTCCCGAGGTTATAAATACCTCCCTTAATCCTCATTAAGGGAGATTACGCAGATTACACACATTAAACACTCTCACCTAGAGAGACCCAATCACTTTAATTTCTGCATTAATTACTCCTTAATCAAGTACTAACTTGACCGTCGGAGGCGGATCTCCAATCATCCGGAGCATCCGTTTGTTTTGCAGGTGCAAGCGTCCGGTTCCAGTCTCGGAATTGTAACTCTCCCGCAGGACATCAGAAAACCCCGAAACATTTTGGCGCCGTCTGTGGGGAGAGTACTTCTGAGATGGCACCCACGTTTGTACCGGCTCCTGAAGAGAGACGTCCCCTGGACGATCCTCCAGTTCAGTCGGACCACGATACTGAGAATGAATTTGAAGTTGAAGCTCACACAGCTTCAGACGGGACCCTAAGGGCCCGACGTACCCGTCATACCGAAAGAAGGGAACGGGAACATCTTCAAACTGGAAGCGAGCCAGCAGGCGCACCGCCTGTTCGGCAGCAGGCGCACCGCCTGTTCGGCAGCAGCCGACTGATGGGTCTGCTCCCATCACAAGGAACGAACTCATGACCTTCATGAGGGACTTCAAGGGAGAAATTCAAGAGTTGATCAACAAGAAGCCGCCTGCTCTGGACAAGGAGCAGTCGGCTAAGAAACCCTCCACTTCACGGAAGAGGAAGCCAGTTCAAGGGCGAGAGGCGACCCCTCATCCTAAATCTAGGAAGTGGGAGCCACCTGCCCTTGATTTCACAAAATACCGTTTTCCTACTCCAGGAAATAGGAAACTTGTTCGTCATATTCAGGCGGACGGGTCGAGGAAAACATACACAGACGCTCGGCTACTGCTAGAGCAGAAGAAGAGTGACCGATTGTCAGAGTCGGCCTCTACTTCAAACTTCCAAGACAGTCTGCGAAATACCTCGATGAGGCATACTCAGTCGTATCATGAGGGTCAGTCAGGCGGCACCTCCCGTCAGTCCGGCTTTTATAGCGACCAGGCGGTACCAAACTTACCGTTTGTACCGCAACAACAGTATTTTTTACAGCCACCTCCGTTTGGTGGACATGCAGCAAAAAATGTCCAACCTATGGACTGGCAGCTACGGTTGCTTAGACTTGGTGAACATCCGTCGGCCTTCTCCAAGGAAATTACTGAAGCCGCTCAGCCGGCCAAAGTGAAAAATGTATTAGTAGGCGCCTATGACGGCACTACTAACCCAGAAGACCATTTGATGGCATTCACCAACCTGATGTACCTTCAAGGGTTGGATGATCCCACTTGGTGCAAGTGTTTCCCAGCGACTCTCAAAGGAATCGCACAACAATGGTTCGGCAACCTGCCGACTGGTTGTGTAAATAACTTCAAGACGCTTGCTTACTTATTCACCTCCAACTTCGCCATGAACATCCCTGCGAAGAAGACGACCCTTGATTTAGGAACAATTCAGCAGGGCGAGAAGGAGGGGCTTCGTTCTTACATCAGGCGATTTAACCTGATGAGAATACAGATTCAAGGGTTACCGGATGAAGTAGCCTATACTGACTTTTTCAGAGGTCTCAAAGACGGGTCGACCTTCAAATTTGATTTGGTCCGAAAGAGGGTGGCGACTCTTCAAGAGGCCTTGATTGAAGCGGAAGCCTATATACAGGCGACTGATCTTTGTAGTACGGTAAAACAGTCAGACGGGAAAAGGTCCAACAAAAGAGAAGGACGACAAAAGCAGTCGTCAAACAAAGACGAGAAGAGAAAAGAGGTCTAGGCAACTGATTCCTCTAAACAGTCGTCCCAGAAGAAGAAAAAAGAATTCAAACCATACTTCCCAAAGTATGTGTTTAACAAGGATAGCCAATTTATCCTAAAGGAAATCAAGGGACGGATCTCAATTGAGAAGCCGGTCCCCATGAAGGGTTCTGCAAACAATTGGAACCAAGAAAAATTCTGTGATTATCATGAAGATGTTGGTCATCACACCAATGAATGCATCACTCTCATGCGGTATCTGGACCGCCTGGCTGAGCAAGGTGACCTTGACACTTATGTCAAGAAATCTACGGGGAACACTTCCTCGAAAAAGCAGTCGACCAAAAAGAATCAACAGGCCGACAGCTCCGATACAGATGATGCAGTCGTCTACACCATTTCAGGCGGCTTCTCAGGAGGCGGCCCCACTATTAGGGGCAAAAAAGACAATATCAGACGGTTAGATGTAAATTCCGTTCACCAAGAACGGCCCTCCAAATATTCATTTCCTGAGATTGTCATCACTGAAGAAGATCTAGGAGGGGTAAGAGGGCCGCATGACGACCCTATCGTTATTGAATGTAAAGTGGCCAACCAGAGAGTTGGCCGAATCCTCATAGATACCGGAAGCTCCTCAGATCTCATCAGTAGAAAATGTCTGTCGAAACTAAAATATCAGACTGATTGCATACATCCGGCATCCCACCCTTTAGTAGGGTTTGGAGGAGGAGGAGTCCACCCAGTGGGACGAGTGGATTTACCCATCCGCCTGGGCGAAAAAGGGGAAGGACGACACATGGTAGTCCGGTTCCTGGTAGTAGAAGAACTCTCGGCCTACAACATGATTCTGGGACGACCAACCCTGAATAATTCCAAGGTTGTTATAATCCCATCTCTTATGTTGCTCAAGTTTGAGAGGGATAATGGAACAGTCGGGTCCCTAAGGGGAGATCAGAGGATGGCCCGAGAGTGCTATCTCTCGGATGTCAAGCCCACTGTTATGGCCACTGGGTCGAGCGGTGGAAAAATAGACCTTGACAATGTCAAGGAGAGTGCGCCTGTTCAAGAAGCAGGCGGCAAGAAGAGAAAGGCATCCCAGACAGGGGCCGCAAGAAAAGACAGAAAATAGCAATCATTGGCAGAGGAGCGGTCGGATGAATTCCGCCCTCAGCCAGCTGGTGAGCATACGAACCTGATCTTAGATGACTCGCGTCCTGACAGAACAATCAAGGTTGGGACGACTGCTCTAAGGGACCTGGGTGACGACTTTCACAAACTATTGAAAGAATACAAGGACATCTTTGCATTCGAAGTCCATGAAATGCCAGGCATTAGTCCGGATCTGGCGGTACATAAACTGGCCGTGGATCCGAAAAAGAAGCCGGTACGGCAGAAGAAGCGGAACCATGGCGAAGAAAGAAGTCAGGCGGTAGCCGCCGAAGTTAAAAAATTACTTGATGCAGGGTTCATTCGGCAATGTTACTTCCCAGACTGGGTTGCAAATGTGGTGCTTGTTAAAAAGCCGAATGGCACCTGGCGAATGTGTGTAGACTACACAGACTTAAACAAGGCGTGCCCCAAAGACAGTTACCCTGTGCCTAAAATTGATAACCTGGTCGACTCAACAGCCGGTCATGCTTTGATGAGCTTTATGGACGCCTACTCTGGTTTCCATCAAATTCCTTTATGGAAGAAAGATCAGGAGAAGACGGCCTTCGTCACTGATCAAGGGTTATACTGTTACACGGTCATGCCGTTTGGTCTTAAGAATGCCCCGGCCACTTCCCAGCGAATGATAAACACTGTGTTCTTTGATCAGATTGGGAGAAATGTCGAGGCATATATTGATGATATGATTGTCAAGTCTAAACTTCAGAAAGATCATCTGTCGGACCTTCGAGAAACTTTCGCCACACTCAGGCGGCACCATGTCATGCTCAATCCCAGGAAATGTTTCTTTGGAGTTGAGTCTGGGAAATTTCTCGGATTCCTTATCAATCAGAGAGGAATAAAGGCGAACCCTGAGAAGGTGCAGGCGGTCATCGACATGCAGTCGCCTCGTACCATCCGAGAGGTTCAGAAGTTAACAGGTTGTTTGGCGGCCTTGGGAAGATTTCTAAGCCGATCAGGCGACAAATGCCTATACTTTTTCCAGGCAATTAAGAAGAAGGCAAGGTTTGAATGGGGGCCGGATGCTGAGGCGGACTTCCAGAAATTGAAAGTTCACTTGCATTCCTTGCCGAGGCTGGTCAGCCCTTTGCCCAAAGAAGTACTCTACATGTACCTGGCCGTCTTTGATCATGCGTTAAGCGCTGTTCTCCTTGCTGAAAGAGACGGCTGTCTGCTCCCGGTCTACTTTGTCAGTCACGTACTGAAAAATGCCGAGTTGAGGTATCCCTTAGTGGAGAAATTTGGTCTTGCACTCTTCATGGCTGTTAAAAAATTGAAGCCCTACTTTTTGGCACATGCAGTCGTCGTGTATACAGACCAACCTATCAAGCGGCCACTGACCATCATGGAGTCGTCAGGCCGAATGATCAAATGGGCCATAGAAATACAGAGCCTCGAAGTTACCTTCGAGCCTAGAAAAGCAGTGAAGGGGCAAGCCTTTGCTGACTTTATTGTTGAGATGACTCGTCCTCCTGACTCTCAAGTTCCAAACCAAGTCTGGAAGGTATATGTGGATGGAAGCTCTACTTCAAATGGTTGTGGAGCAGACGTCATATGTCAGTCGCCAGAGGGCGACAGGTACGAGTATGCTCTACGCTTCAGTTTTCAGGCCTCAAACAATGAGGCAGAATATGAAGCTTTACTAGCCGGAATCCGCATGTGCAAGGCGGCAGGGGCAAGAAAAATAGACGCCTGTTCCGATTCACAATTGATAGTGAGTTAGTACAATGGCGAATACGAAGCAACCCATCCGGCCATGATCAAGTATTTACAGGCGGTCCGACAAGAAGTCGGCTCCCTTGAGGATTTCCATCTGACCCAAGTGCCGAGATCAGAAAACAACCAGGCGGATGCACTTTCAAAATAGCATCATCCGCCTCCTGTGATACTCCTCGAACTGTTTTTTGGGAAGTAATGGAGAGGAGAAGCATTGAGGAAGACCCTATTGGAATCTTAGACAGAAGCTCAACCTGGATGGATCCAATCAGGGCATATCTGACAAATGGTACCCTGCCGGATGATCATCCAACAGGCGGCAGCACTGAAAAAACGAGCAACCAGTTTTGAAATAATAAAGGGAGAACTTCACAAAAGGGGGTACCTTCAACCCTTCTTAAAGTGTGTTACTCCAGAAAAGGGGCGAGAGATACTAGATGATCTTCACTCTGGTTACTGTGCTTCCCATATAGGCGGTAGGACGCTTGCTCAACGGGCAAGGCGGCAGGGCTACTTTTGGCCTACTTTAGAAGCAGATGCGATGGAGATGGTGAAAAAATGTGACAAGTGCCAAAGGTTTGGCAAACTAATTCACCGTCCGGCTACTGACCTCATTGCCATTCATAGCCCACTACAGTTTGCTAAGTGGGGCATGGATATTCTGGGTCCATATACGCCTGCTACAGGCGTAAGGAGGTACATACTTGTTGCCGTCGACTACTTCACTAAATGGGTAGAGGCGGAGGCTGTAAAGGGAATCAAGACGAAGGATGTAATTTCATTCATTTGGAAAAATGTCATCACTCGGTTCGGGGTTCCCATGTCTATGGTTTTTGATAATGGTCCCCAATATGAGACGCCTGTTCTCAAAAGCTGGTTGGGTGACCAAGGAATTGCACACTACTTTGCATCTGTCGGCCGTCCACAAGCAAACGACCAGGTAGAAGCCTTTAATAAAATCATCTCAGACGGTCTCAAGAAAAAGATTGAACGAGCAGGCGGCCTATGGGCGGATGAATTACCACATGTTCTCTGGGCCATTAGGACGACTGAAAAAGGGGCGACTGGAGAAACTCCATTCCTCCTAACTTATGGTGCGGAAGCTGTTCTTCCAATAGAACACTACGAGCCGACTCTTCGAGTAATGTTATATGACGAAGAGGCAAACTGGGAAGCCATGCGCTTGGCATTAGACTCACTTCCTGAAAGGAGGGGCAATGCTGTCTTGCGCCATGAAATTTACCGCCTGAGAATGACTTAATCATACAACAAAAAAGTACACAGGCGTCCACTCAAAGTGGGGGACTTTGTACTTAGAAAAA
Organism: Chenopodium quinoa; assembly: GCF_001683475.1. Classification (NCBI taxonomy): domain Eukaryota; kingdom Viridiplantae; phylum Streptophyta; class Magnoliopsida; order Caryophyllales; family Amaranthaceae; genus Chenopodium; species Chenopodium quinoa. The sequence goes on along the minus strand of NW_018743363.1, from coordinate 241,250 downwards.
TGGAAGTAGTTGGAAGGGCTAATGAGTCTGGAAAACTAACTCCCAACTGGGAAGGACCTTACCGAATCTGTGAAGAGGTCAGGGACGGTACCTACCGTCTGGAAACACCAGACGGCCAACCGTTGCCTCGAACTTGGAATGTAGATAATCTTAAGAAATATTTCTTTTGAATGATATAAATAGTCAAGGGCTACTTAATAAAAGTTTGCATACTTAATATTTAATTTTGTACTAAGAGGGGCACGCCTACTAACAAAAAGTCGGCTACTCTCCATACTCAGTTTTCCTTCTTACTTAAGAGGGGCATGCCTACTGACAAACAGTCGGCTACTCTAAATGTTTAATTTTTATTCTTACTTAAGAGGGGCAGGCCGCCAATACATTTACAGTCGCCTACTCTCCATTGAGTATTTCACTTTATCATCAGAGGGGCATGCCGTCTATACCTTTACAGTCGGCTACTCTCCATTGAGTATTTTACTCTATCTTCAGAGGGGCATGCCGTCTGTACCTTTACAGTCGGCTACTCTCCATTGAGTATTTTACTCTATCTTCAGAGGGGCATGCCGCATGTACCTTTACAGTCGGCTACTCTCCATTGAATATTTAACTCTATCACCATAGGGGCATGCCGTCTGGACATACAGTCGGTTCCAAAACAGACAGCCACCCCCCTATACTTAGCTAAAAAATGATCAGGGCCTGGCCGACCTTGTGCCTAAACAGGCGGCTACCCTCCTCTTACTTAGCACCTACGTCCACCAAAGGACTAACCAAGGCCACAGGTCGAATGATCAGACCAGGCGCCATGCCAACTGATCCAATCTTCAAAACTAATACGACCTATCCCAACATCATAGCAGGCGTCCGGCGGCATCCCTCCGGATGAAATTCGTCGCAGAGAGCAGCTCCCTTTTGGGTGGAACATTGCTCTATAAACTAATTACACGGCACCTATACGACTGTCCCCAAGGGCAACCACGTAGCCGTTTTTGAGACAAGGATAACTCTATCACTAACCAAACCAGTGGTAGCAGTTGACATCTGAGTCAGATGACCGCCTGTATTACTTGGGATAAATGCAGGGGGTACCTCTTGAGTTAATAGCCAACAAACATTGGCGAATCAAAAGGTTCAGCCGGCCTCCGCCGCCTGGTACCTTTACTACTCAAGCAGGAGTGACGGCGACTGAGTAACACCAAAGTTAACTCATAGTCACTCTCTCAAACTTAGTATGGAGCCTAAAAGGTATGAGTCGTCCGCCTGTTTTTAGCAAACAGGGGCTCTCAACCACTACTCCTGCTAGGTTAACAACCTATGAGTTAAAAGCCAACAAACATTGGCGAATAAAGGGGAACAACCGGTACCCACCTCTTGATACCTCTACTACTCAGTTACTTGGCGACTAGGTAACAATCATGTTTACTTGGTCACTCCTTAAAAATTTAGTATGAAACTAAAAAGGTGTTCATACAGCACCTGTTCACACTAGATTAAATGTGGCGGGGAACAGTCGGCCTAGATTGCCTAAAGTCTCTAGCCTAAAAACATGACAGGTAGGAAACCACTTTCCTACTTGGTTAATTTTACAAAATGGCCTGCCTAAAGGGGATCGCCTGCCTAAAGGGGATCCAGTCTTTAAAATGGTTCGAATACCGATTGGATAAATGGCCGACTGATCGTCTAGCCTGGAAACAGACAACCAGTCGTCCAGGGGCATAGGCGGCGTGACTAACTATCCGTACCTGTCTGCAACTATCGGCCATGTAAAACAGTCGGTATAGTGTACAATTGGATATCAGAATATTCAATACTTAAACAAATTTGAAGCAAAACAAAAATATTCATTAAAAGGAAGCCGGTCATTAAAGACCGGCAAAATATTCAGAGCCTCGGCCCCCTGGCCGAGTAAATACAAACAAACGACACGCATGCCGGGGAAAGAAGACATAAAGCTTATGAAGGGGGCAGATCTTCAATATTAGCAACTGCCGCCTGGTCAGCACTCTTTTTGCTGGACTCGGCTTCAGCTGCATCCTTCTTCGATGCATTACCCCCAAGCGGCACAAGCGCCGCTACCGGCTGCTCCTCCTCCTCCTCCAACGCCTCTTCCTCAGCAGCCGCCAGGATCTCTTGATTATATCTATCAGAACACTGGCGGTACGTTTTTTCCCAGGAAGCAAAGGCAAAGTCGGCATTGGGGAAGAGGCGGCCCCAAGTCATGCGCTGGATTTGAGCAGAGTCTTCCATCATCTCCCGGACCAGCTCTTTCTTTTCTTGCTCGGCCTTTTCCGAGAGCTCCTGAGTAAGACTCTTCTCCTGGGTCACCAGGCATTCCTTTACGCTCGCCAAGGATTTCTCCAAGGTTTCGTATGAGGACATCTTTTGGCGAAGAGGTCTCAGCTCGGTCTTGAGGATGTTGATGGTCGCCCCCAGCTCGCTATTCCTCTTCTGGGCCGCCTCTAACTGAGCCCGGATAGCGGCGGTAGCCTGCGCCTGCTAATAAAGAATATCAATTGTCAGAACTTCATTTTGGGCGATTTGAAACATTGCCTTATCACATTCAGAGGCGGCCATAGCTTTTGCAGCCTTTACCTCTTTGTTCTTCCTGTCAAGCGGCTTACGGAGGCCGTTTACTCGGAGCAGGGCCTAAGTAAAAAGGGGAACAAGCGTCAGTTTCCAAACAAAAAAGAAAACAGGCATCCTGGAATTCAAATACTCAAAAATATGCTAATTATACCTCAGCAAGGACCCCTGCAATCCCGTCTAGGTCAAGGGTGCCGACACCCCTGACCGCCTCCCTTTCAGCTGGAGGTACGGCCTTGATCATAGACTTGGCCACTTCGACCAAGTCAGGCTCCTGAGGGCCGGCTGCATCAAGCATAAACAAACGGATTAGACCTAGTAAAGGAGGGAGCAAGTCTAAAATTTACAAGGACAATTTCATACTTCTAGGTGGCCCAGCTGGAGTTTTAGAAGAAGTGGCCGGCTGTTTCTCAGCCGCCGCATGTTTCCTGGCAGAACCAGGAGAGCTCGCAACAGTCGTCCTCCGGGCCTTGGGGTCCGGCTGTTGGGAAGAAGAAGCTCTTGGAGCGCCCGTCTAAAAAAGAAGAAAAGAGTCAGTATATGCATAAACACAACTCCAAAAAGAGGGTGAAAGGTTCGAAGCCCACCAAGGGTGCCCCCTTGTTGGGGGAGTCGGTTGAAGACTGTTGCATGATGGAGGCCCGCAACATGGCCGCCGCAGTCTTGGAGGCGGTAATTTTTCTCATGGCGTCCGCTGCAAAAACAAATAGCAAAGTTAATAAAAGTCATAACAAGAAATGCACGGAACAACAGAGTAAAATGGGAAGGGGTCACTTTGACTCCTCCCTCAGAACTGCCGGCTTTCAAGCCGCTTTGTTTCACTTCCACATCTGGCGCCTGGTCAGATGTTTCACTAATCGGCACCTTGTGGGAGGAGCCGTCTGAGTTTGAGATCCTGGCAGTCTTTTTTGTTCTGGCCATCATGCTTTGCATAGACACAGATACAGTCGGACTTTGTATAAAGGGCAAAGATGGGTCCAGAAAAGGGCAGGCGGCACTCCTAGTCCTAGATTCAGCCGTCCCCGGTGACCGGATGATCACTAACCTAGGTCGTGTCGTGTGCTTCCGTGGTGCCATTTCAAAAAAGAATAAAGTAAAGAGAAAATTAAGAGTAAGAGAACCGACGGTTACCTGAACGAGTGACGATTGATGAAGTTCTGAAAATCCTTTGCAGTCGGCTTGTCAGAGCAGGCGGTAGGCAGAAAGGGTCCAAAATGTCAGAGCAAGTTCAGGGGTCCGAATGTTCTCTCACAAAGTTTTCAAGTGTGAAAATGACCGAAGTCAACACTACTTTATATAGGCGAAGTGAGAAGGCGAAGGGTCACTTCCAGAATTCAAAATTTTGGCGGGAGAATCTCCCGGCCTCTCGCCGAGTGACACCTGTAGCAGGTCGTCGCCTGTTACAGGGCGACACCTGTCACAAGTAACACGTGACCAGTCACGTGCCACCTGTGAGGGGCAAATGATTAGGGGATTTTGCTCCCACCAATCGGAATGCGCCACGTGGGCCAATCAGGTCCTGCCAAGTGTCCCCCAGTTGGACCTCTCAGGGCTTGCCACGTGGCACACGCTTATTCGTCCACCCTGGACTTATTATGTCATGACACGTGGCATACTCCATGCCTAATGGAGAAGCCGGTCACCTAGGCCCAACTTCCGAGGGAAGCCCAATCAGCCCAAGGTTAACCTAAACCTAGATTGGCACGTTTCCCGAGGTTATAAATACCTCCCTTAATCCTCATTAAGGGAGATTACGCAGATTACACACATTAAACACTCTCACCTAGAGAGACCCAATCACTTTAATTTCCGCATTAATTACTCCTTAATCAAGTACTAACTTGACCGTCGGAGGCGGATCTCCAATCATTCGGAGCATCCGTTTGTTTTGCAGGTGCAGGCGTCCGGTTCCAGTCTCGGAATTGTAACTCTCCCGCAGGACATCAGAAAACCACGAAACACAACGCAATATCATTTATTGTTGAAGTAGTACCTTTTCACAATGCAAAATTCATAGGCAGCTTGTGGTAAAATGATCGCATAATCACACATATTTTCTTCCTTATTCAACACTTCGATAGTTGTGATGTTCAACACATTACATCTATATTTTATCGACTAGCTCGAGACAATTAACATCAATCACTTAACTTATTATTATCATGTAAAATAACTCTATTTTACCTCAAAAGTTGTTTCTTGATTCATTATGTATTTCTCTCGTGATGAGTGTATCTGATGTTTATTTCTTTTTCAGTTTTCCTAATCTTTAAAAGAAAAAGCATGTCAAGTTCAGTTCAATTCAAATAAAGTTCAGATCTCTCTCAGTAACTTTTGGCTGGTTTCAAGTCAAGTTGTTGATTATCAGCTCTCAAAAATGTAACGTAACATTGTAACATACTAACATGAAACCATGTTCGATATCTCATTGTAGAAAGGGGGTTAGGATTTAGGAACTTTGGATTATGTATAGGCCTTACAATGTGATTAGACGGCCCAAGAGAAAGGAAAAAATGAAGAGCCCAAAATCAAAATAATCCATTCTCAATTAGAAAAAGCAGCCATCAAAATTAGGGTTTCAAATAAAAAGAACCCTTTCACTTCCACATTTCCAATCTCTCCGCAAACCCTAGCTGCTGCGACACAAACCTCTCTGTTTGCAGGTTTCTCTCTCCTCTTTCTTCCCTCTTTCATCTTCTTCTTCCTCGATTTTCCATCAATTTCCTGCTTGTAATTCGATTTTAATGGCGTAATTTTGCTTTGTGAATCAGGTGTTCGCAGAACTCAAAAATGGCCAAGTCGAAGAATCACACTGCTCACAACCAGTCTTACAAGGCTCACAAGAATGGAATCAAGAAGCCTCGCCGTCATCGTCACCAATCCACCAAAGGGGTACGCTATTTCTCTGTTAATTCATCCTAATTATTCAATTATTTGAATTTTATGCAATTTTTTCGATTAATTTTGCTGATTTTTTTCAATTTTATTTTCTGGGTAATGTTGAAGATGGACCCAAAGTTCTTGAGGAACCAGAGGTACGCAAGGAAGCACAACAAGAAGAGCGATGAGGTTGCTACTGAGGAAGAATAGTTGTTTCGTTCATTATATTAGGGAAGTTCTTTTTTTTTTTGCTGTTAATGGATATTGCTTAGGGTTTTTTGTACCCAGATTTAAATCTATCTAAAGTTTTGTTCTTGCGATGAAAGAAGAATTGCCTACTTTGGTTTTGTTAATTTTAATGGAGGATTCAGACTATAATGTATTTGCAATTTAGTACGATTAGTTATTATGAATTACTCTTATTGAGTATTTTTCCACTCTATTTTATAATTGTTGATTTTGTTGAATATAGCATGATGGTACTGTTATATCGTAGTTGATTAATTTGTTTGTAGATTATAATGTAAGGCAGTTGGGGAGTAATGTATGTATATCGGGTTTGATCGAGTTTGTATTAGTCGTAGGAATTTGGTAATGTGGGGGCGGAGTGCCAGAGTAGCATTATATCGTAGTTGATTAATTTGTTTGTAGATTATAATGTAAGGCAGTTGGGGAGTAATGTATGTATATCGGGTTTGATCGAGTTTGGATCAGTCGTAGGAATTTGGTAATGTGGGGGTAGAGTGCCAGAGTAGCATCAGCTGAAGTATTGGTTGATTATAGGAAATTTGGTTGTGTTCAGTCTAGTTTGATTAGTCATGTTATTAGCTGAAGTATTGTTGATTATAGGAAATTTGTGGTTTTGGGGCATTTGGGGAAAATGTATGTATTGCGGTTGAGTCTGAATTAGTGATAGGGAACTATGTATTGCTGTTGAGTCTGAATCAGTGATGAAACATAGAGCTTTGTGTTGGCATTAATGTGTTCTCTTCGGGAATGTGAATTTTAGAATGCGCCAATCCGGTGATTTGGGATGCCTAGTCCTTGTTGATTGCTAGTTCTGTTCCAAGACTAGGGGCGAATAGAGAAGTGGTGACTTTAAGTGATTCCCGGAGTATTCTAGTATGTTTTTTCTAACTTTAATGTTGTTGCCAAGCATTGTGGCAGTAGAACTTGATTGAGATTTTAGAGCCATTTTAGAATAGAGATTAACAGTCGTAATCACTGGAATTGCTGTGCAAAATTTCGGATTGAGGGGGTCTGCAATGGAACAAATTTTGCCCTGAATAACCTAGTTTTCGATGTGGTGACTGTATCAGTGTTTACGTCACACTTGATTACTGTGCAAGTTATGCATGCGGGTGATTGTAAACAGTGACTTGAATGTTCTTAAGTTCTGCAGTGACTGTTAGCTGTAATGGTAGCATTAGTCATATAAGTTATAATTTGAGCAAGTAAATCCTATTCAAGGTTGGCTCACCTAAAGTTTCGCAAGCTGTTAAGCTCCTTGTGTAGTACGTTAGATGCTTCTGATCCTGCTCATTTGAATACAGTTTTATAAGTATTTTCCTGCTCGATTTGCTCTTAATGTTGTCCATCTCTGAGCAATTATCAGCAAAGAAAAATTCAATGGTTAATGAGAATGTGGATGCCTTAACAAAGTTCATTTATTTTCGCATTTTTTCGTTTTGGGGATGGGGAGTTAGATGTGAGCAAGATGATTTGTGAGGGTCTGAGGTCGAGTGAATCCTATGTTGTTGGTAGTCTAACATACCCTTTCATGCCAATTTTTATTTTTAAGTCGGTATTATAGATATCATCACCCTCGCAAGATATACTTGGTTGGGTTTGTGAGGGCAATATACAAGTATGAAGGATTCAAGAGGGAAATGAGGATGATATCAATTATCAGTTTGAAGGCGATTAAGAAAAAAAGCCAATCTATTTTCTAAATAAATACTCGTAGTTTAATTTGGAAAATCTTTAATATATATCCAATTTTCCACGAGGGAGCTTTATTCACAGCATTTATCTTAAAGAGAAACTTGAATTTACCCATTTTCCACTACCATTTCAAACAAGGGACAGAAAAAGAAAAAACAAAAAAAAGAAAGAATCATCCACTTTCGTATCCTTGTCTCATGTTTTACCTCTATCCTCTTTTCATTCTAACAAATAATCAAATAACAATATGTTTGTGTTAAGGTTGAGATGAAATAGTGGTCGAATTAAATGGGTTGACGAAGTAGATCAGATTTAGGGCAGTTGAATTTTGATTGGTTATTTGCCTATCATTATGATGTGATTCACAAATACCCTTCTTTAGCCTTGAAAATCTGTCAACTTGAACTCATTTCCTCATCTTTAACTTATTACTGAACAAAAACTTTTGCATGCCTCCGGTTTACAATAATTTTATTGTACATCGAACAATTTGCGGAAAGTGACCCTTTTTTCTTATAAAAGTGACCCTTTTTTCTCACAAAAGTGACCCTTTTTTTCACAAAAGTGATCTTTTTTTTTTTCGCAAAAATGACCCTTTTTCGCAAGAGTGGTCCTTTTTTATCACAAAAGTGACCCCTTTTTTTTAACAAAAGTGACCCATATTTTACAAAAACGCACTACTGTCCGCCGACCTTCAAAAAAAATTAGGTCACAAGATTCAGAAGTTATACCTTCAATTTTTTCATTTGAACTAGTAGTAGGAAGAGCAATGGTCTCCTTCTTTGAAAGCTTAACATTCGACATTATATTCAAAAACTAAAATCAAAATAGAATTAACATGAACATACCTTAAAATAACCAAAAAATACAAAAAATATGAACATACATACCTCAAAATTGGATGTAAAAGAAGAATTAACAAAAGAAACTACAAAATTAAGTTGAAAACCAAGATTGGATAGAAAAACGAGAATGAAATTGAAGAACAAAGGAGATAGAAACTAGAAAGAGGGGTAAAGAAGATGAGAGAGAAAAAGAAGAGCAGAGGAAAGAGAAGAAACAGAAACAAAATAAAAAAAAAGGAGAGAGAAAACATGAGAATGGTAACAAATTTTAAATTTCACAAGTGTAGATTGGGCCATAACCACCACCATTCAATAACTTATTGTAAACCTGTTTTTTTTAAACTTTTGTGATTACTGAATTAATCGTCAAAATCAAAACAAAATATGTTTACTTATTAATGAATTTCTTTTTAGTAATGAAAATAGAGATGTATATTTTTGTTATTTTTTCCAAATAGAAAGTGTATTCAAGCACACTGTACACATTGATACAAAATTCAAGTTACAACGTATATTGTTTAATAATGGTTATTTTATACGCAGCGCAAAATATGATCAAAATTTTGTTAAACCAGTTTACATCTAACCTTATATAATTTTAATAAAACAACTGGTAAAAAAAAAAGGGATTGGGGTTGGAGTCCTTTGGACGTGATCTATGGACAGGACAGCCATCAAGTCAACAGAAGATAAAGGGTACAGAGAAGAGAATGCATATGAAATAAATCTAAGGATGTATGGAAAGCTCAACTTATGAAAGCTTTTGCTATAAATATGAATTAAGAAAGAAACTTGGTTTTTAGTGATAATCAGTTAATCACGTAATCACCCCTTATACAACTACAATGCTATACCTAATCGCGTGGGTAATCCGAAATTTTAACAAACTAAAAAAACCATTCCAATTACGCAGCTATATTTCCAGTGTTCTTGCAAGAAATTGAGCAGCAAATTAAAACACCCAATACAGCCAAACGCTGAAACTTGTAATCGTAGCAGATGCAAAATCATGCAATAGTACGTTGAAGGGCTGTTTTCACTGCCAGACTACTGGGGCGAAAAGCATTGTCACTCTTCGTTGGGTGTCTTTTGCTTTCTCTGAACAATCCTCATACAAGCTATAGCCTTTAAAACTTTCTGTAGCATAATGCTTAGCCAGGTTCAGACTGCAATGGGCACTTTAGCTGGACTAGAAACTTGAGCATTAACCTGTTCCATAGAATAGATGAAAATCTAATTAACTACGGATGTCCTGTCAAAAAATTTAAAAAAAAAATTAACTACAGCTGGTATGGTAATTAACTGCAGATAAAATACTCACATTTTTTACCAGTAATTTACTATGTTTAAAATAAAATTCCATAAAGATATACTCTTTGTATGAAGCAAACAAGTCCTACATAGTTCTGATTTCAAAACGCATTTCAGAGAGAGTGCATTGGTTGGCAATCACTAAACATAGAGACTAGAGCTTACCTTAGCTGCTTTATATAGCTCATCTAATACTTCAGATAGTGTTGGGTGTGCATGAACAGCAAGCTTTAAGTCCTGCATAAAAAAAGAAATTCAATTGATGTCACAACTATTTTAAAAGACCGGAACATGCAATATCAAATGTGCTTAACCAAACGAATCATGCAACCAAATTGCACAAGAATGGCCCACCCAGATTTGCTGAGAACAGAAAGTTACCTGAATAGAGGTGCCCATTGCAATTGCATTTGATGCTTCATGGATGAGGTCTGCTGCATGCAGTCCAAATATATGAACTCCAAGGATCTCCCCATTGTCAGGTCTGTATATCAACTGCAACATGTCACAAAAGTACAAGAGAATTGTTAGATTTAATATCAGCTCTGCATTGATAGAGAGTTGTTTCAAGTACGACTTTATACCAATAAAAAAAGAGTAAAAAAAAACTTTCATTTCTTCTTTGGGAAATTAATAAAAATATTGTTAGATTTAATATCAGTGCTGCTGCAAACTGACTCATCAAGGCTACAAATAATTTGATTTTTGTTGATATTGTTTTTTTTAATTAAAATGGATTTTTATCCACTTAAGTAGTTCTTTAGGAAAGTTCAGTACCTACCAAATAGCTTCCTCCCAAAGCGGACACTGGACAGGACTATGTGAGAGTAATTAATTAGGCAATTTCTGAGACCAAAATAATCAAACTGTATATGCAGGACATGTTCAACGAATGACAAAATAGGTCCACAGAAAAGTTCTTAAGTATACAAAGATTAAGGATTGAAACCTTAGCAAGTCCTTCTGCTTCATTTTCTGCCAGTGCCTTTGAGTTGGCCTTGAAACTTGTCTTTGCCACACTCACTTCAAATCCCTCCTTTTCAGCTTTCTCCCTGGCTTGGGGCTGCAGAATCATACATAATTTTTTAAAAATCAATGGAGAACTTAAAACAGTCAGCTTATGTAAACCCAAATCTACAAGGAGTGGCGTTTCAATGAATATTTTATTAAAACAGTCAGCTTATGTAAACCCAAATCTACAGGAAATGCCTCCGCCTCCACCAAATACAATCACAAAACAATAACCTGCAGTTCAAATCATGCAATTTTGGTTCCAAAACCATATCATAGCTTCAGGCTGCCACTAGAAAGCAGATAGAATTTAGCTTAGACTAATATGGCCTGACTTGGATATTGGTTGACAAAACCAATTCAACCTTCAATCTATGATATAAAGTTATATACTCCCTTAGTTCCAGAATAGTCAAAACACGTGTCGATGTGCATAGTTTCAAGAGAGTTGTTGTGAATTTTGTGATTACTTTTCTATACCGATTTTCATGGAAAAGTGGATGTGATTGGAGACAAAGGGGTAGGCATTTTGTTATTATAATGGAAAAGAAGATGTAAAGGGAGACAATGGGTCCAAAAAAAGGTAAGAAATACGAGATAATAGGAAAGGCCAAACCAAAAATACAAGTGTAGTGGGAACAGATAGAAATGGAAAGTGTTCAAACTATCTGGGACAAAGGGAACAATTACAAAAAAAAAGCTGCAGCCTGGAAATCAATTAAGCCATCTGAAGCTTGAAACTAATTTCCTCAATTAACTCATACATCAATTGACAACTTTATCTCTCCTTTCACAGCTCCTTTCACAGGTTTATTTAAAACGTAGAAGTGTCATACTATCATCTCTGATAGCACCACTTTAACTATGGTACAAGCTACATTCTAGCTTCTCACGAATTATAATTTATGGAATAATTGACCATCATTGTAAAAGCATTCAAGTACAATGAAACTACATGTTATAGCCTAAACACATTTCACGAACAATAAAAATTTACCTCAGTTAATCCAACCATGCTAATCTCTGGATGAGTAAAGCATGCAGCCGGAATACTTAAATGATTGAGAATATGATCTCTTCCAGTGACTTGTTCAACAACTGTAATGAGAAAGCACAGAGTTAATCCAAGTGCGGAAAATGGAATTGAATTTTGAGTGGCAGAAATAAGAATGTAATAGAATATCAATGTATGCATAGTATAATGGTCGGTGTACAATAACTCTACCTGAGATTCCTTGAGCACTAGCTGCATGAGCCAACATCATTTTTCCATTTGCATCACCAATGCAGTACAAGTTAGGCACCTGAAACCAAAACACATGTTTGGATATTTAGCTCTTGCAAGTTGCAACCAGAGAAAGACCACAAGGAAAGCACTGTCAGACATACTAGCTTGCCATTTGCATCTATAACTTGCATGCGCTCATCAACAGGAACATAACCACGCTGAGTTGTTGCTACATTGATCTGCAAGAACATTCAATTCAGTAACCAAACGCAGCAGGAGATGTTCATACTGTTAATAATGAAAGAATGGCTTGGATAACATACACTTTCTAAACCAAGATTCTGGGTGTAAGGTGCTCTTCCGGTTGCAATCAGTGCTGCATCAACCTATCAGAGAACATAATTTGCCAGATCTCAACAACCTAGGGTCAAGTAACTAGAATACTGAGCTTGTGTAGACTTTGCTACCCCATTTAAGTAGACAGTGAATTAGAATAATACCAAAACATTTATAATTGTAGGAGCTATTCAATTCAGCCTACAAGACCAAACAGAAATGGCATTCACTTAAGACAATAGAAATGCCATAAACTTATATAACCTTATACTTTGGCTGTACTTTCCCCTTCCTCCTCCCCCTTTTGTTCAACTTTAACAATCTTTACCTCCAAAGTTTCCTTGGGTTCCTTGGTCTTGGCATCAGTAAGCTCTATGGTGACTGGTTTGCCATCCTTTGCTGGAGTGATCTGTATAATATCATATTTCATAAATTGTTTTCTTATTGTTCCAGACTAACCACAAATGCTGCCAAAATTAACATGTAAATTACCTTTGTTGCAAAAACACCGGTGTGACAATCAATTTTTCTGGGATTTATCAATATTCTTTGGGCTAATTTTGAAACCTCTGGGTCAAATCCAGGCATTAACTGATCTAGAGCTTCGATGAATGTGACCTGTGTAACACATAGGTTGAGATAACTTAATACCAAGAACAGACATATTCTACCAAAAATCAGGTGCAAATGACCAGATATATCAACAGATTCAACACAAGTGGAAGAATCCCCAAAAAAATCATGAGGGAAAGTTGGGATGAGAAAAGCTAATAAGCATCAAAAACTATAAAGATGATGATTAGTAGTAATTGCTACCTCACTTCCAAGGGCTGTATAGACATCACTGAATTCAAGACCAATGTAGCCACTCCCCACAATTGCTATCCAGTCAGGCACAGACTCCAACTTTAGTGCATGATCACTGGTAATAACAGTCTTTCCTACAATGCCAGCACACAAATCAATTAGAATTTTGGAGTGAAGAATTATTGTTCCAAGCAGAAAGAAAAATGCACCAATCACAAGTATTATTACATCAAGTAAAACATACTTCCTCGATTCTTTTTAGTTGACATGTTTTTTACTTATGACACTACTCACAAACTCTAGTTTGACTAGCTTTAGTGATTTATAATTTTCATAAAACATAGTCATGTAGGACCTTGTTAGATTCATCTCAATGAATCTATTCAAAATACCAACTTTTTACTATAATATTTATTAATTGATATTAGATATATTGAATGTCATGGTTATGCAATAACGTGATAAAATAAGCGTGTCAATTAAATTACAAACAGAGGAAGTACAAATTTTTACATTCATCACTTGATTAGACATCATAAATAATCAGAACTTGCTATTTGCTAGGCTCTTCAAAGGTTCAAACTGAATACTGCCTTACTAATACCTTAACATCAATACAATTTAATCACCAGTAGAAGGTCCAAAACTTAGCCTGAAATCCAAACCAGATATCTCAAAAGAAATAAAGGGGTTGTAAGTACATATGGTGTAACCTTACCCTTGCAATGAACATGAGCTATTTCAGTCCGAACCTTTCTACAATGGGGAACTGCTTGAACCACTACTTCAAAGTAACTACATAAATTACAATTTTGGTATGATGTGTAATTTAGTCGCTGTAATCTGACATCAAATGATTGCCCGATAATGGAACTCACAAATCACTTGTAAATGAAAATCTAAATGTCGGGGATTCTAAGAGTGGGGTGGGGGACAATTAAGCTAAAAGGATATAGTATAATAGCATTTACCATCAACTTCAATGCCTTTGGGAACAAGAGGAACTGAACCAGTGGCAATAATTATATCCTTTGCAGTTACAATGTTATCTTTACCGAATTTCACCTTTTGCGGACCCTGAAAAACACATAAAAATAATTAGCACCCATACGCAATCTAAATATGAGCAATCATATACAGCAAGTAAAGGCAAGCTAATTTCTAAATAATGTCAAGCTCATCTTTTCCTTTTCAATTCTCAAAGAACTTGCAATACTCAGAAGTAGAGGGCAAACAAATAAAGCAAATCAAAATGATATGGCAGGGTCATGACTCACCAGAATTGTACCAAAGCCTGTCAGTATATCCACACCAAGCGCCTTAAGTGAATTAGTCAGATTACCACGAATTTTAGAAGCGAGATTGCTAGCATGATCAGCCACTCCCTGTCTATCATAACTAGCAGCTCCAACCTGTTGCATGTCCCAATTAAAGAAAGAAGTAACTCAAAAAGGCTCTAGCATAGACTTCTTATCCGCGATTTCAACAAGATCTTTAGGCAAAAAATATGTCCTGCAGTAGGCAGGATAGCTACACAGCTACACCCAAATCAATTAATGGCTTTTGTATTAACAGACACAGATAAAATAGTTCTTTCTATAAAATAACTTTAAAACTAAATTCTAGGACTAAGAGACAGCAATCAACAAGACAAAGCTATCATCAGAGAGAAGTTATGGCTAGAGAAGCAAGAAGGTTTTATTTTTTTCTCCTTAAACCAAGCAGTTTCAACAAAGTATCCAGTTGTGAGAAACAAGTACCAGTTACATTTGAGCAATTGTATTCTGACAAGACAGAGTAGGCCAGGAGCACAGGAGCATATTATCAAATCTTACCAAACACCTAGCCCACAAGCTTAAAAATAATTTTAATCGGGAAAGATGTAACAATTGGATAGGTTGGTATTAAGATAAGTTATAATCAGAATCCTTAACTTAAGAAAATGATAGTAAAGTAGTCATCTCTCAGTGCCAGCAAAAAATTATTTAAGAATTAAATGTGCATTCTCCCATTCATCCAACCAAGAAGTTGGGAGTTCAAGTCCTGTATGTACATTCTATGGTTGGAAGAGGTATATAAGTATGGTTATTTTGACCCATATTTTCCTTTGCCTTGCAAGTTGTCACTATCCATACCATTCCATACACTGTTGCCCAATTGGATTGACTTGCCACAATGCAGGAGGGGGGGGGGGCATATTGCTTAGCCTACACAATGCCTTTTCGAAGGAATCGGAGAAGCAAAATATCCTAATGGTACCTGTATTCCAAAAGATTTCAAGTGTTGTTCATTTCGAAGCTCACGCATCCTCCCACTCACAGCCAGCAGTGCTTTAGAAGGGACACAACCTCTGTTCACACAAGTTCCTCCCATCACATCGCCTTCAATGATTGCTGTTTTAAGACCCTGCAAATTAGCACTTCCATTATTCAACAATCTCTTCCAATAAAGTGAGACCAAGATTTATACAAAGGTCATGTGCCATATACTAATTTGAGTTACAAACAGCTAGATGAGCCATATTTCATTTTTCAGTAAGATTCAAATTTCTACAACCACATAAGTAAGAGCATCAGTACTTTGCTGCATCAATAAGAACCATATCAAAAGATCGATGTCTTCATAGAACAGACAAAATTCTGAAAACAACGCTCTTTCATTCCATGAATTTTGAAACTTCATCTATATCAATATCAATATGAGTATTAGAATTTGAAATATAGTTTTAACACCGTCATCTTCCATCAATTACACTGGCAAAAACCACAAGGTGACATATCCAAGCTTTTGGTAGATAGTTCCTAGCAAACTGAAACAACCTGGTTCATTTGATTTAAAAGGGAAAAAGAAGCTCCCTTTATAACTTGAAGCCAATAATTAAGATGAGCTTAAAAAGCAAACGTTTGGATTGTTGTCATATTAGTGAAGGTTTTGAATATTTTCCGCATTATATTAGATAATGTGCGATGCAAATGAAACATAGTACTGATTCTGGCCAAAAGATTAAGTTGTAATATCTGCCAAAAGGCCAAGAATTCATGCTTTACAGGAAACCTCAATGTCTCTAACAAGGGTCCAATGGTATGAGGGTAGAATAGCTACCAAATTCTTTTTCACCTCCAATATACCTAATCACCAAGACATATTTGCCAATTAGTCCACCCAAAGTATAAATCTTTAATGCTTTAATCCCACCTTCACACTCCTTCCAACCAAAAGTATAAATCTTTACCACCGATTTCTCTCGATTCGACTACATTTCTACCATATTAATGCAACAGTAAGTCACTTGATAATATCATTATGAAGTTAACTCAAACACCAATGAATTTCAACAAATTAAACAAATATAGTATGCGTTAAAATGTCTAACGCAGCATAAATTTATTTATTTAGGATCAAAACGAGCATTATTATTCTTCTTTACAACACAACAAAAATGACCAATTATGCTCTGTTCAACAAAATCTCAATTCCACTTTCATGATCTACCAACTCAAAAACCTTACATTTTACAAACAACTCATTCAAAACACGACAAAATAATCAGCACATTCGCTACCAAATTCCGATGCAAATCACAACCACTATCAACTAAAATCAATCCCAAATCATTCAAATTCCAACAAAATTCAAATTCGAGACAAACATTTGCACAATATATCATCAAATTCCAAAAACAACACAAAAATCAAATCAATTCTACCTTCTCAACGGCATGAAGCGCTGCACCATGTCCACCAACACCAGCACCAATAATCACGAGATCATAATCGAAACTCTTAGGAGAGCTACCGTTGGTAGATAAAGCAGCAGAGATAGAATTCGGAACTCGGCGACTCGGAAGCGCAACTCGGCGAGATTTGACGGAGAAACTCAACGCTTCTCGACGAAGTCCGCAAAATCGGAGATTAACGTTAAGAGATTTAGCTGAAAATGAAGGAAAATCGAAGGTGTGATTTGATCTGGTAGTGATTGGGGAAGATGATGGAAGAGAGAGAGAAGACTGCATTGTGAAGGTTGAAGAAGAGATCGAAAATGGCGTTTTTTTTCTGGAAAATTTGAGTTTGAGAGAGATGAAAAAGGGGGTTTTGGAGAAGGTTTTAAGAAGGGCGGAGTTATCAAAGAGTGGCAGATAAACTACTCCTAATTTGTCTCTTTTATTTTTTTATTTTTTTTTTGGTCAAGGGAAGAGGAGGATATTGACAATTTGACAAAGTCTTTATCTCGAGTAGTTAGTATCGCGGTGGTGCGCAAGAGTTGTGAATTTGTGATTGAGGCCCTGTTGCCGTGCTCTGTCATGAGTGGTGTCTTCTAGTGCTATTGGTTTTCATATGATTATAAATTGAGTTAGATCTAATGACTAGTAAGCATGATTTTGATGGAGGTTATTTGTTAAGTTTTATTTATGTGAAAGGACATAAGTGGTTAGTATTAAACGCGGGTTTGGGCCGCACCCGCAAATCAAGAGAGAGAGAGTCCACTTCACAAGTTCAAGGAGTTTCCATCCCAAAACCAAATGGCAATAGGAGGAGTAGCCCCTTAACATTATAAAGTGTTTAATTCTCTCTTCTCCAACCAATGTGGGTCACTTACATGTGGTGACACTTGAGAGATTTATTCTTTAACAGTTTGCGCTTTAGAGCAGTTACAATTTTATGAGATTGGTATGAAATTGTGAAATTTTAAACTTTCAAATGGTATGCAGATTCGTTTTTTTTGTTTGTTAATATGATCATAATTTTTTCTACTCGTAGTTGATAATGAATATGTAAGGGTTATGGCTATAATGAAGAGTGCACTTAAATTATTTGCAATTTTTCGTTGACATTATTTAGATTAAATTAAATAAATAATTTCATAACTATAATTAATTCAAGAAAATTGTTTGCCTAATTATTTGCCTCCCTCTACTCTCTTCTCTCTTCTCTCTCCTCTCTCCTCTCTTTAGGGTTTTAATTTTTCTTGGCCGTTTAGGCCGGAAATAGTCTAATTTCTTCGGAAATTAGACTATTTCCGACCCTTTTCTTCAATTTAATTTGCTTTTTTGTTATTTGATTTGTTTTGCTTTGTTTCGTTCTTTCTGTTTGTGAGAGTCTGTCCCATTTTTTTTGGGTTTTTCCCAATTTTTTGGGATTTTGATTCTCATCTGTGGATGAGAATTTTATTTTTAGGGTCTTAATAATTATTGAGAAGGTGATTTGGATTCTTATGGGTTTAGGGTTCGTCATCAACTTTACGATCAAAACATCAGCGCAGATTGCGAAGGTCTCTATTTGGAAAGATGCAAAGACATCGAAAATCACTACTCGCGGTAAGTTTGAAGCGGTGGAGTGTGAGCTATGCCCGATATGCAAATTAGTTATGATTTTGATTGTAAAAGTTATGTTATTTTCTCTAAATCTGTGGTTTACAAATCTTTATTATTGTTGTAGATGCTGTATGGCTATTTATTAATGATAATATTCTTCTTCTTGTCAAAAAAAAAGAAAATTGGGAGTTGGGAGTAGGCTACTTGAGTGTTATTTAATTGGCTAAGCTTCGATAAATTACATACATTTCAGAATAATGTGACATTGAATTGGAAGAATATTTGGGGTGGAAGTTTGTTGTGATATTCGTATTCATTTATGATAAAACTTTATGTTTAGATTTACAACTTTTCTATTCATGATTCACCTTAGTTTTCTTTGCTACTTAAAACCTTTTTACTAAAAATCGCATCCTTATTTTGCGCATCTGAAAACAAATAAAATGTCCCTTGTTGTTTTTCAAGATCTTAAGTAAATAAGACGCCTTTTATATGAATAAATAGACACACAAATATATAGATCATATCATTAAGATAACCTTGTTTCACGAGGATTTTTGCCATTTATAGCATAAGTACTTACATATATCCCTCTCACCATTTCCTTTTATTTACTTTGTTTTATCTTTTTATTATCAATTTCTACGAAAACAAAATCACATTACCTTTTTTCCCCTGGGAACTCATGGACCTATATAACTTAAATAGGTAATTATATTCCCCCCACAAGCTGATTTAGATTGCTTGTGAGGGGTTTTATTGAATTATTGTCTTTCATGATTTTATCATCTCACGAGCAAACAAAACTTTATTTTCGTGTTATGAGGGGAGTTTTGGTTTCAGGAACATAAAAAATGGTCTGATATTCCCTATAACCCATTATTCTAATGATTAAATATATTATTATATAATAGTAGGGTTAGTAAAGAAAAATAATAAATTGAGTTATATCTTTCAAAAAAATAAAGTGAGTTATAAATCGATGGCAGAGGAACATGATATCATCGAGCCAATGGCATATAGAAGGCAAATTATCATGCGCCCAAGATCTTCGATGGGATCACCAACTACGAAGAGGGTAGCAGAGGTGGCGGGTGGAGTAACGGCAGATTGTGCAACAGTATGGTGTTGTTTACCATACGCAGCCGCCAACTTGTTAACTCTTGTCATATACAAGGTACCAAGTAGGCTTTGTCGAAAGGCATTCAAGCGATTTCGAAGAAGAGCGTTGACTAAAAAAGGATTATTGCCCCTTTATCCAGACCCATCACTTATTACCACCTTAAGCCACCATTGTGAAATAGATTCAAATGTGTTAGATTTCCAAAGAACCATCGAGCTTGTCCATGAAGGGGAGAAGGTAACATTTGTGATTGGTGGGAGTAATACGATTGATGACGATTTGATGGAACTAGAAAAGGAGATGATTACGAAGTTCAATGGCTTTTGGAGAAGCCAATCACAACAAGAAAAATGAATTGAAATGCAATTTTCTTATATTTATTCTCATATAATTGTCAATATGAATTGATATATTATGTTGTTTTGTGAGGTAATCTTGATACTTTTTAACATATTTTGGATACTTTTTTCTAATATTATTGTCTAGATAGAAAATGGTGTTTGCGTCATGTAAATAAAAAAAAATGTGAATTATATTGTAATACTAGGTATGAAAAAATGATTTTTCGCATCTTCTGTTTCTCGCTCTTAAGAATGATTGCCTCAATGAATTCTACTACTTTTTTTTTGGTATACTACCTACATCTAATTCCTTTACTATCATAGTTTTTCCTCTGTTGTAATTATTATAAATATATACAATCCTTTAATTAATTATCAAAATCAATTTTAGGGAATTTGCAATATGCATACCTTTGTTTTTTAAAAAATAAATATAATAATAGCATATATATAGCTTGTCCATGGTCCAACTCCCTTTTTTTAAATTACTTAAACTTTAAAGATTATTTCATTTAGACAAATATAGTTATTAGTAGATAGAGTAGTTTTTAAAACACATATTACAAAAATCATTGATTATGTCATGTATATGTATAAGAATTGGTGGAATCTCTTAGTTAATTACCTACATTTTTTTCATATATTACTAGCACTTTTTAAAACAATATGGTTTAATTTGGTAACAATTATCAAGTGGTGAATATATAAAAAAAAGGGCTACAAGAACCAAACTTATAAGTGGTATTATTGGTCGCTACTATAGATGTACATTACCAAAGCTTTTGCCACAAAAGGGCAGTTATAATAGTCTAAGTTGTAAGTATTAGTGGCATATTGTCCCTAAATTACCAAGTGACAAATATTTACAAAATTATAAAAGATAAGTAAACGCAATTAGGGGTTGTTTCGGGGTTTTTTGATGTCCTGCGGGAGAGTTACAATTTTGAGACTGGAACCGGACGCCTGTACCTGCAAAACAAACGGATGCTCCGGATGATTGGAGATCCGCCTCCGACGGTCAAGTTAGTACTTGATTAAGGAGTAATTAATGCGGAAATTAAAGTGATTGGGTCTCTCTAGGTGAGAGTGTTTAATGGGTGTAATCTGCGTAATCCCCCTTAATGAGGATTAAGGGAGGTATTTATAACCTCGGGAAACGTGTCAATCCTAGGTTTAGGTTAACCTTGGGCTGATTGGGCTTCCCTCAGAAGTTGGGCCTAGGTGGCCGACTTCTCCATTAGGCATGGAGTATGCCACGTGTCATGACATAATAGGTCCAGGGTGGACGAATAAGCGTGTGCCACGTGGCAAGCCCTGAGAGGTCCAACTGGGGGACACTTGGCAGGACCTGATTGGCCCACGTGGCGCATTCCGATTGGTGGGAGCAAAATCCCCTAATCATTTGCCCCTCACAGGTGGCACGTGACTGGTCACGTGTTACCTGTGACAGGTATCGCCCTGTAACAGGCGACGGCCTGCTACAGGTGTCACTCGGCGAAAGGCCGAGAGATTCTCCCGCCCAAATTTTGAATTTCGGAAGTGACCCTTCGCCTTCTCACTTCGCCTATATAAGGGAGTGTTGCCTTCGGTCATTTTCACACTTGAGAACTTTGTGAGAGAACATTCGGACCCCTGAACTTGCTCTGACATTTTGGACCCTTTCTGCCTACCGCCTGCTCTGACAAGCCGACTGCAAAGGATTTTTAGAACTTCATCAATCGTCACTCGTTCAGGTAACCGTCGGTTCTCTTACTCTTAATTTTCTCTTTACTTTATTCTTTTTTGAAATGGCACCACGGAAGCACACGACACGACCTAGGTTAGCGATCAGCCGGTCACCGGGGACGGCTGAATCTAGGACTAGGAGTGCCGCCTGCCCTTTTCTAGACCCATCTTTGCCCTTTATACAAAGTCCGACTGTATCTGTGTCTATGCAGAACATGATGGCCAGAACAAAAAAGACGGCTAGGATCTCGAACTCAGACGGCTCCTCCCACCGGGTGCCGATTAGTGAAACATCTGACCAGGCGCCAGATGTGGAAGTGAAACAAAGCGGCTTGAAAGCCGGCAGTTCTGAGGGAGGAGTCAAAGTGACCCCTTCCCATTTTACAATTGACAATTCTACATTCTCTCCTGCTCCTTTTAAAGGAGAGGAGGCGGGCCCCTCTGGGAGAGGGGAGGAGTCGTCCTCTTCGGACTCGTCAGAGGACGAATCTGAGTCTAGCTCTTCTGGCCATGCTTCTCTGGACACAGAAGAGAAAAACAGTCGCCTACAAGAG
Organism: Chenopodium quinoa; assembly: GCF_001683475.1. Taxonomy (NCBI): domain Eukaryota; kingdom Viridiplantae; phylum Streptophyta; class Magnoliopsida; order Caryophyllales; family Amaranthaceae; genus Chenopodium; species Chenopodium quinoa. The sequence goes on along the minus strand of NW_018743363.1, from coordinate 219,248 downwards.
GCGAGGCTTTCTCACGCAGTTGAGAAGGGGGACAATTGGGCTGAGCCATCCGCCTCTCACCGAGAGCAAAATACCCCCTACTACTGCACGGTACCTCGGGGCCGGATCACGGCCATGCAAGAAAAAGTGGGGAGCTTTATCGCAAACCACACAATGGGCCCCGGCTTTTTAGTGTTCATGTCGGATCCAGAAGACACAGTCGTCTGGCCGGCTGGTACTAGTTATGATGGCGCCTGCTTTGGCTGCTACGAGGCGGCCATCAAGGCTGGGCTGCGCTTCCCACTACATCCGGCTGTTCAGCGGATCTTGGATGGGTATGAGTTGGGGTTATGGCAGTTAGCCCCGAACTCCTGGGTCAACGTACTCGGCTATGTGGCCGGGTGCGAACTGCACGGGGTGGAGCCGAACTTCGAGGCTTTCGCCCACATGAACTACCTCAGCCGAACCCCTAAGGCAGGCGGTACCGGCTGGTATCAATTGACGAGCCACAGGGGCTACCTCATGACAAGAGGTAAAGCAAACAAATGGAAGGACTGGCGGAGCACCTTCCTTATCATTGAGAGTTCAGACACAAAGCTGAACAAGCGCTTCAACAGGTGAAACAGGAATCCGCCCCTTCTTGCAGGCGGCCGCAGCATGCCGCCTGTTCCCCCCAAGGCTAAGAAAGAGATACTAGATAAAGGACTCTTCAAAGTAGAGTCGAAGGTGAACTCTACTTCAGGGGTACGAGAGCAAGTACCCCTGCACTGCGTCCCGAGCTTCAAATGGCTCTACGATGAGTACTTTTTGGCCGCCTGTGGCCTCAGCAGTCGGTGCTCAAGAGGTAGTCGGCCTGTCGAATACTCTGTTGTTCCATGCATTTCTGTTATGACTTTTATTAACTTTGCTATTTGTTTTTGCAGCGGACGCCATGAGCAAAATTACCGCCTCCAAGACTGCGGCGGCCATGTTGCGGGCCTCCATCATGCAACAGTCTTCAACCGACTCCCCCAACAAAGGGGCACCCTTGGTGGGCTTCGAACCTTTCACTCTCTTTTTGGAGTTGTGTTTATGCATATACTGACTCTTTTCTTCTTTTTTAGACGGGCGCTCCAAGAGCTTCTTCTTCCCAACAGCCGGACTCCAAGGCCCGGAGGACGACTGTTGCGAGCTCTCCTGGTTCTGCCAGGAAACAAGCGGCGGCTGAGAAACAGCCGGCCACTCCTTCCAAAACTCCAATTGGGCCGCCTAGAAGTATGAAGTTGTCCTTGTAAATTTTAGACTTGCTCCCTTCTTTACTAGGTCTAATCCGTTTGTCTATGCTTAATGCAGCCGGCCCTCAGGAGCCTGACTTGGTCGAGGTGGACAAGTCTATGATCAAGGCCGTTCCTCCAGCTGAAAGGGAGGCGGTCAGGGGTGTCGGCACCCTTGACCTAGACGGGATTGCAGGAGTCCTTGCTGAGGTATACTTAACATATTTTTGAGTATTTGAATTCCAAGACGCCTCTTTTTTTTTTTTTTTTTTTTTGGAAACTGACGCCTGTTCCCCTTTTTACTTAGGCCCTGCTCCGAGTAAACGGCCTCCGTAAGCCGCTTGACAGGAAGAACAAAGAGGTAAAGGCTGCAAAAGTTATGGCCGCCTCTGAATGTGATAAGACAATGTTTCAAATTGCCCAAAATGAGGTTCTGACAATTGATATTCTTTATTATCAGGCGCAGGCTACCGCCGCTATCCGGGCTCAGTTAGAGGCGGCCCAGAAGAGGAATAGCGAGCTGGAGGCGACCATCAACAATCTCAAGGCCGAGCTGAGACCTCTTCGCCAAAAGATGTCCTCATACGACACCTTGGAGAAATCCTTGGCGGCTGTTAAGGAACGCCTGGTGACCCAGGAGAAGAGTCTTACTCAGGAGCTCTCGGAAAAGGCCGAGCAAGAAAAGAAAGAGCTGGTCCGGGAGATGATGGAAGACTCTGCTCAAATCCAGCGCATGACTTGGGGCCGCCTCTTCCCCAATGCCGACTTTGCCTCCTGGGAAAAAACGTACCGCCAGTGTTCTGATAGATATAATCAAGAGATCCGTGCGGCTGCTGAGGAAGAGGCGTTGGAGGAGGAGGAGCAGCCGGTAGTGGCGCTTGTGCCGCTTGGGGGTAATGCATCGAAGAAGGATGCAGCTGAAGCCGAGTCCAGCAAAAAGAGTGCTGACCAGGCGGCAGCTGCTAATATTGAAGATCTGCCCCCTTCTTAAGCTTTATGTCTTCTTTCCACGGCCTGCGTGCCGTTTGTTTGTATTTACCCGGACAGGGGGCCGAGGCTCTGAATATTTGGAGGTTCTTTAATGACCGGCTTCCTTTTAATGAATATTTTTGTTTTGCTTCAAATTTGTTTAAGTATTGAATATTCTGATATCCAATCGCACACTATACCGACTGTTTTACATGGCCGATAGTTGCAGACAGGTACGGATAGTTAGTCACGCCGCCTATGCCCCTGGACGACTGGTTGTCTGTTTCCAGGCTAGACGATCAGTTGGCCATTTATCCAATCGGTATTCGAACCATTTTAAAGACTGGATCCCCTTTAGGCAGGCGGTCCTGTCATTTGTAAAATTAACCAAGTAGGAAAGTGGTTTCCTACCTGTCATGTTTTTAGGCTAGAGACTTTAGGCAATCTAGGCCGACTGTTACCCGCCACATTTAATCTAGTGTGAACAGGTGTTGTATGAACACCTTTTTAGTTTCATACTAAATTTTTAAGGAGTGACCAAGTAAACATGATTGTTACCTAGTTGCCGAGTGACTGAGTAGTAGAGGTTTCAAGCGGTGGGTACCGGTTGCTCCCCTTTATTCGCCAATGTTTGTTGGCTATCAACTCATAAGATAACGACTGTTCTTATCCCAAGTAGTCCAGTCGGTTGGTTGACACGGATGGTTACTGCGAACACTTGTTTGACCTGATTAGTCAGTTAAGTGAGAGGTATCCTTGTCCGGGAAACAGCTACGTGGTTGTCTTGTTTAGACAGTCGTATAGGTGCCGTGTAATGATTTTATAGAACAATGTTCCACCCAAAAGGGAGCTGCTCTCTGCGACGAATTTCATCCTCTCTGCGACGAATTTCATCCGGATGGATGCCGTCGGACGCCTGCTATAAAATTAAACATGGAGAGTAGCCGACTGTTTGTCAGTAGGCATGCCCCTCTTAGGTAAAAATGAAAACTAAATATGGAGAGTAGCCGACTGTTTGTTAGTAGGCGTGCCCCTCCTAGTACAAAATTGAATGAAACAACAAACTTTTATTAAGTAGCCCTTGACTATTTACATCATTCAAAAGAAATATTTCTTAAGATTATCTACATTCCAAGTTCGAGGCAACGGTTGACCGTCTGGTGTTTCCAGACGGTAGGTACCGTCCATGACCTCTTCCAGATTCGGTAGGGTCCTTCCCAGTTGGGAGTTAGTTTGCCAGACTCATTAGCACTACCAACTGCTTCCATTTTTCTAAGTACAAAGTCCCCCACTTTGAGTGGACGCCTGTGTACTTTTTTGTTGTATGATCTAGTCATTCTCAGGCGGTAAAATTCATGGCGCAAAACAGCATTGCCCCTCCTTCAAGGGAGTGAGTCTAATGCCAGGCGCATGGCTTCCCAGTTTGCCTCTTCGTCATATAGCATTACTCGTAGAGTCGGCTCGTAGTGTTCTATTGGAAGAACAGCTTCCACACCATAAGTTAGGAGGAATGGAGTTTCTCCAGTCGCCCCTTTTTCAGTCGTCCTAATGGCCTAGAGAACATGTGGTAATTCATCCGCCCATAGGCCGCCTGCTCGTTCAATATTTTTCTTGAGACCGTCTGAGATGATTTTATTAAAGGCTTCTACCTGGCCGTTTGCTTGTGGACGGCTGACAGATGCAAAGTATTGTGCAATTCCTTGGTCACTCAACCAGCTTTTGAGAACAGGCGTCTCAAATTGGGGACCATTATCAAAAACCATAGACATGGGAACCCCGAACTGAGTGATGACATTTTTCCAAATGAATGAAATTACATCCTTCGTCTTGGTTCCCTTTACAGCCTCCGCCTCTACCCATTTAGTGAAGTAGTCGACTGCAACAAGTATGTACCTCCTTCCGCCTGTAGCAGGCGTATATGGACCCAGAATATCCATGCCCCACTTAGCAAACGGTAGTGGGCTATGAATGGTAGTGAGGTCAGTAGCCGGACGGTGAATTAGCTTGCCAAACCTTTGGCACTTGTCACATTTTTTCACCATCTCCATTGCATCTGCTTCTAAAGTAGGCCAAAAGTAGCCCTACCGCCTTGCCCGTTGAGCAAGCGTCCTACCGCCTATATGGGACGCACAGTAACCAGAGTGAAGATCGTCTAGTATCTTTCGCCCCTTTTCTGGAGTAACACACTTCAAGAAGGGTTGAAGGTACCCCCTTTTGTGAAGTTCTCCCTTTATCATTTCAAAACTGGTTGCTCGTTTTTTCAGTGCTGCCGCCTGTTGATGATCATCCGGCAGGGTACCGTTTGTCAGATATGCCCTGATTGGATCCATCCAGGTTGAGCTTCTGTCTAGGATTCCAATAGGGTCTTCCTCGATGCTTCTCTTCTCCATTACTTCCCAAAAAACAGTTCGAGGAGTATCACAAGAAGCGGATGATGCTAATTTTGAAAGTGCATCCGCCTGGTTGTTTTCTGATCTCGGCACTTGAGTCAGACGAAAATCTTCAAGGGAACCGACCGCCTGTCGTACCGCCTGTAAATACTTGATCATGGCCGGATGGGTTGCTTCGTATTCGCCATTATACTGACTCACTATCAATTGTGAATCGGAACAGGCGTCTATCTTTCGTGCCCCTGCCGCCTTGCACATGCGGATTCCAGCTAGTAAAGCTTCATATTCTGCCTCATTGTTTGAGGCCTGAAAACTGAAGCGTAGAGCATACTCGTACCTGTCGCCCTCTGGCGACTGACATATGACGCCTGATCCACAACCATTTGATGTAGAGCTTCCATCCACATATACCTTCCAGACTTGGTTTGGATCTCGAGAATCAGGGGGACGAGTCATCTCAACAATAAAGTCAGCAAAGGCTTGCCCCTTCACTGCTTTTCTAGGCTCGAAAGTAACTTCGAGGCTCTGTATTTCTATGGCCCATTTGATCATTCGGCCTGACGACTCCATGGTGGTCAGTGGCCGCTTGATAGGTTGATCTGTATACACGACGACTGCTTGTGCCAAAAAGTAGGGCTTCAATTTTTTAACAGCCATGAAGAGTGCAAGACCAAATTTCTCCACTAAGGGATACCTCAACTCGGCATTTTTCAGTACATGACTGACAAAGTAGACCGGGAGCTGACAGCCGTCTCTTTCAGCAAGAAGAACAACGCTTAACGCATGATCAGAGACGACCAGGTACATGTAAAGTACTTCTTTAGGTAAAGGGCTGACCAGCCTCGGCAAGGAATGCAAGTGAACTTTTAATTTCTGGAAGGCCGCCTCAGCATCCGGCCCCCATTCAAACCTTGCCTTCTTCTTAATTGCCTGGAAAAAGTATAGGCATTTGTCGCCTGATCGGCTTAGAAATCTTCCCAAGGCCGCCAGACAACCTGTTAACTTCTGAACCTCTCGGATGGTACGAGGCGACTGCATGTCGATGACCGTCTGCACCTTCTCAGGGTTCGCCTCTATTCCTCTCTGATTGATAAGGAATCCGAGAAATTTCCCAGACTCAACTCCAAAGACACATTTCTTGGGATTGAGCATGACATGGTGCCGCCTGAGTGTGGCGAAAGTTTCTCGGAGGTCCGACAGATGATCTTTCTGAAGTTTAGACTTGACAATCATATCATCAATATATGCCTCGACATTTCTCCCAATATGATCAAAGAACACAGTGTTTATCATTCGCTGGAAAGTGGCCGGGGCATTCTTAAGACCAAACGGCATGACCGTGTAACAGTATAACCCTTGATTAGTGACGAAGGCCGTCTTCTCCTGATCTTTCTTCCATAAAGGAATTTGATGGAAACTAGAGTAGGCGTCCATAAAGCTCATCAAAGCATGGCCGGCTGTTGAGTCAACCAGGTTATCAATTTTAGGCAGAGGGTAACTGTCTTTGGGGCACGCCTTGTTTAAGTCTGTGTAGTCTACACACATTCACCAGGTGCCATTCGGCTTTTTAACAAGCACCACATTTGCAACCCAGTCTGGGAAGTAACATTGCCGGATGAACCCTGCATTAAGTAATTTTTTAACTTCGGCGGTTGCCGCCTGACTTCTTTCTTCGCCATGGTTCCGCTTCTTCTGCCTTACCGGCTTCTTTTTCGGATCCACGACCAGTTTATGTACCGCCAGATCAGGACTGATGCCTGGCATTTCATGGACTTCGAATGCAAAGATGTCCTTGTATTCTTTCAATAGTTTGTGAAAGTCGTCACCCAGGACCCTTAGAGCAGTCGTCCCAACTTTGACTGTTCTGTCAGGACGCGAGTCATCTAAGATCAGGTCCGTATGCTCACCAGTTGGCTGAGGGCGGAATTCATTCGACCGCTCCTCTGCCAATGATTGCTATTTTCTGTCTTTTCTTGCGGCCCCCGTCTGGGATGCCTTTCTCTTCTTGCCGCCTGCTTCTTGAACAGGCGCACTCTCCTTGACATTGTCAAGGTCTATTTTTCCACCGCTCGACCCAGCGGCCATAACAGTGGGCTTGACATCCGAGAGATAGCACTCTCGGGCCATCCTCTGATCTCCCCTTAGGGACCCGACTGTTCCATTATCCCTCTCAAACTTGAGCAACATAAGAGATGGGATTATAACAACCTTGGAATTATTCAGGGTTGGTCGTCCCAGAATCATGTTGTAGGCCGAGAGTTCTTCTACTACCAGGAACCGGACTACCATGTGTCGTCCTTCCCCTTTTTCACCCACGCGGATGGGTAAATCCACTCGTCCCACTGGGTGGACGACTCCTCCTCCAAACCCTACTAAAGGGTGGGGTGCCGAATGTATGCAATCAGTCTGATATTTTAGTTTCGACAGACATTTGCTACTGATGAGATCTGAGGAGCTTCCGGTATCTATGAGGATTCGGCCAACTCTCTGGTTGGCCACTTTACATTCAATAACGATAGGGTCGTCATGCGGCCCTCTTACCCCTCCTAGATCTTCTTCAGTGATGACAATCTCAGGAAATGAATATTTGGAGGGCCGTTCTTGGTGAACGGAATTTACATCTAGCCGTCTGATATTGTCTTTGTTGCCCCTAATAGCGGGGCCGCCTCCTGAGAAGCCGCCTGCAATGGTGTAGACGACTGCATCATCTGTATCGGAGCTGTTGGCCTGTTGATTCTTTTTGGCCGACTACTTTTTCGAGGAAGTGTTCCCCGTAGATTTCTTGACATAAGTGTCAAGATCACCTTGCTCAGCCAGGCGGTCCAGATACCGCATGTGAGTGATGCATTCATTGGTGTGATGACCAACATCTTCATGATAATCACAAAATTTTTCTTGGTTCCGGTTGTTTGCAGAACCCTTCATGGGGACCGGCTTCTCAATTGAGATCCGTCCCTTGATTTCCTTTAGGATAAATTGGCTATCCTTGTTAAACGCATACTTTGGGGAGTATGGTTTGAATTCTTTTTTCTTCTTCTGGGCCGGCTGTTTAGAGGAATCAGCCGCCCAGACCTCTTTTCTCCTCTCATCTTTGTTTGACGACTATTTCTGTCGTCCTTCTCTTTTGTCGGACCTTTTCCCGTCTGACTGTTTTACTGTACTACAAAGATCAATCGCCTGTATATAGGCTTCCGCTTCAATCAAGGCCTCTTGAAGAGTCGCCACCCTCTTTCGGACCAAATCAAATTTGAAGGTCGACCCGTCTTTGAGACCTCTGAAAAAGTCAGTATAGGCTACTTCATCCGGTAACCCTTGAATATGTATTCTCATCAGGTTAAACCGCCTGATGTAAGAACGAAGCCCCTCCTTCTCGCCCTGCTGAATCGTTCCTAAATCAAGGGTCGTCTTCTTCGCAGGGATGTTCATGGCGAAGTTGGAGATGAATAAGTAAGCAAGAGTCCTGAAGTTATTTACACAACCAGTCGGCAGGTTGCCGAACCATTGTTGTGCGATTCCTTTGAGAGTCGCTGGGAAACACTTGCACCAAGTGGGATCATCCAACCCTTGAAGGTACATCAGGTTGGTGAATGCCATCAGATGGTCTTCTGGGTTAGTAGTGCCGTCATAGGCGCTTACTAATACATTTTTCACTTTGGCCGGCTGAGCGGTTTCAGTAATTTCCTTGGAGAAGGCCGACGGCTGTTCGCCAAGTCTAAGCAACCATAGCTGCCAGTCCATAGGTTGGACATTTTTTGCTGCATGTCCACCAAACGGAGGTGGCTGCAAAAAATACTGTTGTTGCGGTACAAACGGTAAGTTTGGTACCGCCTGGTCGCTATGAAAGCCGGACTGACGGGAGGTGCCGCCTGACTGACCCTCATGATACGACTGAGTATGCCTCATCGAGGTATTGCGCAGACTGTCTTGGAAGTTTGAAGTAGAGGTCGACTCTGACAATCGGTCACTCTTCTTCTGCTCTAGCAGTAGCCGAGCATCTGTGTATGTTTTCCTCGACCCGTCCGCCTGAACATGACGAACAGGTTTCCTCTTTCCTGGAGTAGGAAAACGGTATTTTGTGAAATCAAGGGCAGACGGCTCCCACTTCCTAGATTTAGGATGAGGGGTCGCCTCTCGCCCTTGAACTGGCTTCCTCTTCCGTGAAGTGGAAGGTTTCTTAGCCGACTGCTCCTTGTCCAGAGCAGGAGGCTTCTTGTTGATCAACTCTTGAATTTCTCCCTTGAAGTCCCTCATGAAGGTCATGAGTTCGTTCCTTGTGATGGGAGCAGACCCATCAGTCGGCTGCTGTCGAACAGGCGGTGCGCCTGCTGGCTCACTTCCAGTTTGAAGATGTTCCCGTTCCCTCCTTTCGGTATGACGGGTACGTCGGGCCCTTAGGGTCCCGTCTGAAGCTGTGTGAGCTTCAACTTCAAATTCATTCTCAGTATCGTGGTCCGACTGAACTAGAGGGTCGTCAGGGGACGTCTCTCTTCAGGAGCCGGTACAAACGTGGATGCCATCTCAGAAGTACTCTCCCCACAGACGGCGCCAAAAATGTTTCGGGGTTTTCTGATGTCCTGCGCGAGAGTTACAATTCCGAGACTGGAACCGGACGCCTGTACCTGCAAAACAAACAGATGCTCCGGATGATTGGAGATCCGCCTCCGACGGTCAAGTTAGTACTTGATTAAGGAGTAATTAATGCGGAAATTAAAGTGATTGGGTCTCTCTAGGTGAGAGTGTTTAATGGGTGTAATCTGCGTAATACCCCTTAATGAGGATTAAGGGAGGTATTTATAACCTCGGGAAACGTGCCAATCCTAGGTTTAGGTTAACCTTGGGCTGATTGGGCTTCCCTCGGAAGTTGGGCCTAGGTGGTCGACTTCTCCATTAGGCATGGAGTATGCCACGTGTCATGACATAATAGGTCCAGGGTGGACGAATAAGCGTGTGCCACGTGGCAAGCCCTGAGAGGTCCAACTGGGGGACACTTGGCAGGACCTGATTGGCCCACGTGGCGCATTCCGATTGGTGGGAGCAAAATCCCCTAATCAGGGGTGTTCATAAATCGGTCTGAACCAAAAAAATGGACCGACCGAATTAATCGGTCCGGTGGTCTTTGGTCCGGTCCGAAACCCTATAAAAACCGGTCTTGGACCGGACCTTTTTTATTAATTAAAAATATGCATGAAACTTTAAATAATGGTTAAAATTATCCTTAATAAACTTAGAAAACTTTAACTTTATAAGTTTTTTGTACTAAACCTAAAAAAAAGACGTATAAATAACGTTAAAATATAGTTTTTCCTTTACTTTTTTCGTGTTTTCCATTACTTTATTAAAAATATAGTAATCTTTTTTTTTAAAAAATCTTAAATCGGTATAAAGTGGTTTGGTCCGGGTTTTGGACCGATTCTTTCGGTTCAGTTTGGGTTCGATCCTAGCTAAATCGGTCCGGTATTCGATTCTTTAAATTCTAATATTTCGGTCTTCGGTCCAATCCGGGTCGGTCCGTTCCGATGAACAACCCTAAACGCAATTGCTTTTCATAATAATTTATGTGTATTTCGCATTGACTAATGTTCCAGTTAAATTGGGGAGCTTTTATTATATATATATATATGTATATAAAGAGGTATATTATTCCAATGACATTTTACCAAATGGTACTTGGTCTAGTAATAATTAAGGGTTTGTATACTTGTATATCTATGAACTCGAGGATTCAAATCTTATTAGTATTTGTCGTTAGAATTGCTATTTGAATCATAACAATTTTGATTAAACGATCCACGGTAGGGTTGTACATGATTGATTAGGAAAGGATGACCTTGTTTTTACACTTGGGTCATACAAGATAGTATCAAACAGAATCATAAAGTATCAATCAAGGCCAGACGATCCTAATTTTTACTTATTAAAAGGAGCCCATATCAATAAGTCTTTTCTTGAGCATAGTAAAAAAACTACCCAACTACATAAACTTTGAACTTGATATGGCTCTATATTTTTAATTTTGCTAATTCAATCCTACTCACCATTCAAAGTGGGACAACTTTGCCTTAATGGGACATTTTCAGCGTACGAATTCCTTACCATCCATCCTAGTATCTCACTCCCAAAGAAACGATTATACTCAGCGAGCATCCCTACTATATGCATGAACATTATAAAATACATCTTTAGAGTACTAATTCCCTTACTATCCATCCCACTCCCAAATAAACGATTAAAACCCAACATCCCTATTATATGCATGTATATTATAAAATAGCCCGAAGTTGGGTCGCTGCGGTTTAGTCCTCATTAGAGTTACTTCTGGGTGGAGATTCATTTATCATTTTCCTTTTAAAGCATTTAACCTACTAACCCAAACGAGAAAAAGAAGATTAACCTCAAATTAAAAGATCAAGATCAAATTTAAAGATTAAGATCCAATTTAAGATTAAGATTTTAAAGAGTAAGCAAAATTACTTGGTTACCAATATTAAAATAAACTGCCACGTGCTACTAATAGATGTGTCTCAACAAGTTTTCCCTCTCTTCACTTTCTCTCTCCTCTTTATTTTTTTTCTTTTATTTTTTTTCAGAGTCAAAAACACTTCGACGCAAGCGCAACCTCCCCTTCATCGCCACTGCCGGCCACTCGATGAAGCTCAACTTTCATGGTAGTCGTCTCTCCAATTCCAATTAAACCCTAATTTAGCTCGGTTTTCCCCCTATTTCCCTTTCTTTTCAATCGGTGCTTCGAATTTACAGATCTAGGGCTCAATGGACGCAACCCTAGATCTCAAGAATTGTATTGAACGGCGGCGCGTGAGAGATAGAGAAAGAGAGAGGGAGCGTGAGTTGGGATTAGTAGCTGTTGGATGTTCTCGGGAGCATCAGGTATGGTTTTTATGCTTTTTCTCTGGGTTTTTGGTTTTCGAAACGTTTCGATTATCTGTTGTGTTTGGCGTTTCTACTTGATGAAACAGTTTCTTTACGTTTTTTTAATTAGGGTTTGTTTGGTCGGGCGAAACCCTAGTTGCTGCAAATTTGTGTGCTTGATAGGTAGATGGTGACTGCGATTTCGGGCGTTTTCGATAGTAGCTTTTAGTGTTTAGAGTAAGTTAAATCACTACTAATGCTAAATATGATGTTTTGAGCTTTAGTTTATAGAGTTTAGGGTTGCAATAGTTGTTTGCTTTACTACTGGTATAGCTGATTGTAGAGAAAACTTGATTAAGTAGTTGTTTCTTTGATAGATAACTGAAACAGCTGCAATTGAACTGATACGCTTAGATAGCACTTAGTAGAACAGCTGAAAAAAGTACTTCGTATTTCAATGAGTGATAGCTACTACAAAAGATAGTTTGTGGAATGAGTTTTGAAGTTGGTGCTGGTGTTGCACGCCGTTTCCAATTATGGAAGTGATTCAGGTCGTTTATGTTTCTATTTAATGAGGTTGAAAATGGGTTTATTTGTTTGAGAAGTTTGGTGGAAACTCTTGATGCTCCTAATTTCATGAACCCCCACTTGATGATGCGCTTGACAATATTCGGGGTAGAGGGGGGTTTCTTGGGTAAGGAGAAGTGCACATTTAGTAGCGTATAATAATTCCCCTGTCCTCCTCTTTTGCACACAATCACTACCTCATCTTAATTCCCAGATAAGGTATCACCCATATCCCAATTCGCAAGCCCTTAGGGCTGGTGGGTGAGCTCAGGAATATGGATGGAGTGAGATCAGTAACTTTCATATTTTTTGGGGAGTCAAGTGCTGAACTTGCATATGTTTTTTTTGATTGTTGAAATGTGTGTTCTCGGTGTTTATGTGCCGTGTAGGTAACTTCACATTTATCACTGTATTTATGGTGTAGTATACTAGTACTGAGTTTTTTTTTTTTTTTTTTTTTTAGTCAGATGAAAGAATTTATGACTTTCATTGTTTGGGTTATCAATAGAATCTGAAGCTTATAATTAAAATGTAATAGACTATGTGTTCTTAAAATGTTATTTAAAATCCTGATAGGAAAAGGAGAATGGAATTTTCTCAGGGAATGAAATCATATGTCAAAGTTTTGATGGATATTGACATCTTCTAGTTAGCACTATTTATTTGTGAAATGAGTTCTATAGTAGATATGTAGCTGAAAATTTGATGCTGGTCTTGCAATGGTGCTACACTATTTGACATCCTGCCACAACTGATTCTGCTCTATTTTTGATTGGTGTAGCCATTTATGTTGTTTTTCATATGCTTGGCAGAGTTGTTGTTTAACTTGTTATGTTGTCAAGTTAGTTCTTAATTACTAACAGGGAATGTGTTAACACGTTTGACCAAATCACTAGTGATCGTGGCTTTGGCCAAATCACCAGGATCCTTTTTGAAAAATTGCTCTTTAATTCACTGTGCAACTTTCTAATTTGCATTTTTTTTACCGAGCTGTCACGGATCTGGATTTGATATATTTTGTTTCAAAATCTGATTTTGTTGCTGCAATATTTATATTATGTTCCTTTCAGCGGGTCAAAGTCTATCGTCTAAATGAGGATGGCAAGTGGGAGGATCAGGGAACTGGTCATGTCACTGTGGATTATGTAGAGGTTGGTTTTATTCCTGTTCTTAATATAATGGATTAGTTACACTGCTATACCACTATACCAGTAACAAGATAATGCTTAATGCAGCGGTCAGAAGATCTAGGACTGTTCGTCATTGATGAAGAGGATAATGAAACCTTGCTCTTGCACCGGATCACCCCAGATGACATTTATAGAAAACAAGAAGGTACTAGTTTGTTACACCAGCATTGTGTTCTGAGTTTTATATTCTGCTTTTACTTGATATATTTCTCTTTTCTAGATACAATTATTTCCTGGAGAGATCCAGAATATTCTACTGAATTAGCCCTTAGCTTCCAGGAAACTGCTGGATGTTCTTATATATGGTAATGCAAACTTCTTTTATATTTGGCGGTTTTGTTTGGAACTTTTTTGTTGGCTTTAGCCCTTATATGCTGATTTATGCAGGGATCACATATGCAACGTGCAACGAAATATGCATTTTACTACTCTTAATCGTAAGTTTATCCTATTGTTACTTTCAGTTTCTATTCTCATTATATTACTTCATTACTGTTTTTAATTTCATTTCCGTGTGATGATTGCTGTTGTGAACTATCCCTGTACTAAATTTTTGAAAAAGGCATCAAATAGTATCAAGAAATTGATGATTAGTGTATGTTCGTTTCTTTTGATGTGACAGTTTTTGATAGTTTGCAAAAATTGAAATATGTCTGTGATATTAGATAGTTTTGAAGTAAATCATTATCAGTCTTTTGTTGCCATGCTTTATACTGAGAACTGGTATGATGTGATATATGCAAGGGCAGCTGGAATCTTCATTAAAATATTAGTTGCATTTATCATCCTAGTAGGATTTTTATTACGAGTAGAAGTTAATTTATAATCATTAAGATTTAGTACCACTATGTATACTGCAAGTACTGTTGCATGTGCCAGACATTAGCTATGATGAATTGCTGATGGAAAATTTTTGAATAGAAAAGTTCAAGGTTTTAAGATATTACTATTTCTTCTAAGGGGGCGTTTGGTTCGCAGAGTGGTATAGGTTTGGAATCAGGAATAGGGTTAAGGTGGTATCGGGTTGGAACTTGATACTTTATACCATGTGTTTGGTTCAATTCTGGAATGAAATATCATCCCCTTAATTTCATATATTTGATACCTAAGGGAATGGAATGAGCCAAACCCACCTCCCCCCCAAGGTTTCTAAACCCCATACCTCGTTTGAGGTCTGGGTTTAAAAATCATATTTTTGACAACCAAACATATGGTATGGGTTTTGGTCATTCTAAACCCATACCTAATACCTATAATCCGCGAACCAAACGCTCCCTAAGAGTTTTGGACAAAAGTCTGCTGCTCTCTATTTCCGTCGATGAGGAAGATTATTGGAACTATATAATATTCTGGTTTTTACTCTTTCACCTATAAAAATACACAATCCTCAGGTTTTATTTTTTTTATTTATTATTATTATTATTTTTTTTTAATTTTTTAATTTTTTTTTTATTTAAAATTTTGTTTTAAAAAAAATAAAATTATGATGATTAAATCATCCTTGGCCCTGATATTCGTTTCCCTGATAATTCTTTGAGAGTTTTGGACTAATATTAATGAGTTGTTATAGAGATTGACGAAAGGTATTATAGCTGTTATAAATATTGAAGTGAATCTATCAGGGGGAAGGATCTTGAAATTTAATACTCCCTCCGTCCATAATATAAATCCCAATTGTAATATTTCATGGGAATTAAGAAATAGGTGGAGAGAGTACATGAAAAAGTTTTACAGGAAATAAGAAGTACATGATGATGAGTGGGGCACAAATAACAAGAAGAAATGTGAGGGTATATTGGGTAGTGCAGTGAGTATAGACTAAAATAACGAGGGTATTTTAGACATTTTGAGTGTCTAAAAATGAAAAAAAATGAAATAGGAATAAGATTTTGGGACACCTATAAAGAAAAAACTTAGTTTTAAAAGGCGCAAGGCACACCAAGGCGCAAGTGGTCCTTGCAGCCTAGGCGCGAGGCACAAGGCGAAGGCGCACACCTTTTGTATGCAAGGCGCATGTATTTATATATTTATTTCAAATTATTTTTTACTTTGATTGTACTTAATTCCATTTAAAAAGATTCATGATAAATTAAATAATGATATATGTAAAGCTAAGGCCTAAGGTAGTCTGAATTTGAAAAAATGTCCATCATTCTTCAATTTATAACTTAAATCTTAGTTATTTTCCTTGGGGCGCAAAGGCGCGCCTTAACAAAGGCGCTTTGAGGTGCGCACCTTCCACAAGTGAATGAGCCTCGCCTAGCTGAAGCCCATTTCCACGAGGCGCGCTTTTTAAAACCAAGAAGAAAAACATGATATATATCATGGGATACTGAGGTAGAGGGAGTAATAGAAGGGTTGGGATGGACGAAAGAAAGACAGAAGGAAGATGGATAAGATTGAGAAAGAAATCAGTAAATTAAAAGGGTTAATTATTTGGATGGAGTCTAAGTTAGGGAGGATAATGACACTGATAAGGGAAATTTTATTTAAAAAGTCGGCAAATGTTTACTTTTAAGTAGTGGGGTTTTTAGTTTATAGAAATGGAATGTTCTTTGGTAGATGGTCCATTAAGGAAAATAGAGCAATCTTTAAGGAGCAGGAAGTACACATTTGCTATTTGCTCGTCTTGGTTATGTCTAGGGAATGTGGTAATTCTGGATTTTACCCACTATGGTTATGAATGATCCTAGGCGAGGCTGCCGTTCGGTATCATCGTTCTTAATGTTTATGTTTGTTACATATGCTAGCAAGGGTGTATTCTGTTTTGTGCATTAGGCTTTAGTAGATTTTTTCGTGGCCGAGATATAATTGATTGGGTCTTGGGTGTGGGTTAAGGGATAATATGGTTGCAACATAGGGTTTGCATAAGTTGAGAGGAGTTTGGGGTGAAAGTATCGTTTTCAATTCAAGATCTAGTATTTCATCTGTTCCTTGTTGTTACGGTGCATAATCTGTGTTTCATATGTTGGCTTATTAACATTGAACCTTTGTAATGTAGCCATCTGTTTGTGCTAGATGGGTTTATTGGCGTGTGAGAAAATACTGATAAAGGCTCTAGGTTTAGGATTTGAATGGCAAATCCAGTGTTGTCAATTGAAGATGAAACTAGTAAATCAGGACGTAGATATTACAGTCAACAGCTGGGAGATGTGCTGAAAACACAATTGTGCTCTTTTTAGGGCGTTATTTGTTAGTCATTGCTTTGGTTAAGTTCTCTGTGATCAGCCTTTGCTTTGCTGGTCTCTTCATTAATAAAGCTGTAACGTACTTTAAACAATGTTTCTTTTCATCTGTCATTATCTGTTGGAGGGGTATGAGCCCATTAAATCTGTTAGTCCGTGACTTGTATGTGGACTTTTTATGGGTTCTGAGCTTTGTAATTATAAGTTTGAGAGCGACAACATGAATTACTATTAAACTATGAAAACAGTCTTTTAACTTCAATATGCCACTTAGTTGTAAAATTGTGATAATGTTTCCAAGATGACGCTTTAGCTACCTTGATCATTCATAACCATAGTGGGTTTTCTTTTATGGGGCCATATCATCAAGAATTGCATGTCATTTTGAGGACCTCAATTATTGAGGTATAGACTAATCTGCAACCTTCCTTGCTAGCTATACACCATGTTCTCACATTTTTTTGATGGCAGGTAACTTTGATTTGCTATACAACATCTTCACTCTTTTGAGTTTTAACTTAATTTTGTAGCTTAATTAACTGATGCTGTGATAAGTTGGACAAAATCTGTTGCCTACAAAAGCGCTGTCTATCTACTTTACAGACACCAATAGATTTTGAGTCATCATCTACATTGAAAAATTATATTAACATTCATTCATCTTAGAGCACTTGGCTAATTTGCTTCAACCAGTTTTCCTTCAGTGCTGGGATCTAATTTCAATATTAACTGACTTTGTTGGCTTCATTTTGCATCTGAGTATCTGTTTGTAAATTGTAGATGCTTTCAAGTGTTCAATTGATTGGTATTTCATCCTTTTTAGTATTTATATTTTCTTAATAGTTTACTTTTATTGTGATTTTCAGATGATACCTTCCACAGTGTGAACAGTGAGTTGCGGGAGCTTCCTGCTGTGGAGCTGTCAACACTTCCTTTAATATTGAAGGTCTTTTTTTTTTAAAAAGCAATATTTTGCTTATTTGCTAACTGCTAGTATTGCTTGTGTTGATGAGACTTAAGCATTATATACTCTTAAATTCAAAATCTCTACATGTTACTGGATCTTGTCAAGATATCAATTTTATTAGTGGCAACTGCTTTCTTGACTTGCACAGTTGCACAGGACACTAGTGTTGAAAAATTATAAAAGTCGATGCAACAGTAGTATTAATGAAAGTATAAGGCCATCTTCTTTTTGTGGAGAAATGAAGTATTCCTTTCATTCCAAACTGTTTTTACCCAATGTAATAATGAGAGTAGCCCTTTTTGTTTAAGTCAAGAAAGCAGTCGTGTAGCTTGCATGTCCCCATGAAGCAGTTGCCCTTGGGCAGATTCGGCTGTAATGACTCAATCCTTTAATGAGGCATTTGCTAATAGCTATCAATTCTCCGGGCCTCTTATGAAATTGTTTCCTATCATGATATGGAGTAGTGTTTGTTATATCTTTACTGAATTTTACTGTAGGTGTAATAGGGGGGTATGGGCAAGAGAGGGCTCCCCAGTCCCCATCATGTTATTTTAAAAGTTACTTTAAAAATTGTTGAAATTTAGTCATCAAAAAGGTTATTTGCTCCCTGACCTTTATCTTTTATGTGTGCTTTTGATCAATTAATTCTTAACTGGTTTGGTTTCCATTGCTCCAGCAGATTGTGGTAGAGAGTGGCATTACAGATCAAATGCGATTGACGGAACTTGTATTGCATGATGTAAGTATGGCTTTTTCTTCCAGTCAACTTTGCTGCTCTGTTTCTCTATATATGATTGCTTTTACACCCAATAGATATAGTCTCGTTTTAATAGTGTCAGAGTCACTTCTTGTGGGTGGGTGGGTGTTTGTGTCTAGGAAGTGAGTTTGCTGCTTGTAAATCTTGCTTAATTGACATTTAACTCTCTGTTGATAATTAACTAGTATATATAGAAAGTATTATTTGCTAGTAGTTGTCTTGACACCTTTTCGCTTGTAAGCTGCTCTTTTTTTTTTTTTTTGTTTTTTTGTTCAGCTACACTCTTTCAGTTTCTAATCCTCCATTCAAGTTTAAAT
The DNA here is from genome assembly GCF_001683475.1 of Chenopodium quinoa. Lineage (NCBI taxonomy): Eukaryota > Viridiplantae > Streptophyta > Magnoliopsida > Caryophyllales > Amaranthaceae > Chenopodium > Chenopodium quinoa. Next base: position 200,807 of record NW_018743363.1, on the reverse strand, counting down.
CGTCGATGGGAAATGATATTGGTCAATAGGTCATGCTTTCATTTTTTTTTTATTTTTTATTTTGTTTATTTTTATATATTTATATTATAAAGATAGTTGTACTACATAAGATTTTGAAATTACCTTTAATGAAAACATTTTCTTTTAAAATCTAACACTGTCAATGTATTTATCTTCCTCTGTTTTTACATTGATGTTCTTATTTAATGCCGCAACAAAACCAAGGAAAGGAGTGTATAGTGGAAAGTGGGTTCCTTTTTTTTTTTTTTTTTTTTTTTTTTTTTTTTTTTTTACTTTTCTTCTGGTGGGGGTCCCATTGTTTGACTTTTTTTGGTATGAAATAGTATTTTTTTTTAGAGAAATGGTATTATTATATTGAGTAAACAGGCCCGCGAAGTAGGATAGGTGACGGAAAAGTTTTGCCTAAAATCGTAAGATAGAAAAAGTAGGAAGACTTTTGAGAACGGATTTGATTAAAAAGTAGGAGGACCGTTAAAACAATCGGAGGGAATCATTCTTCAACTCTAATAAAATTGGTTTAAAATTACAATATTGATCTCTAAAGTGTACAAACCTATTTTATTAAGGATTATTGCTATGGAGGGAGTATTGAGAGTTTGTTCTTTTATCTGCTTATTATCTTATCTACCTGATTGATTGGGCATTTTTGAACAGAGATCTGTGGTTTTCCTGTGATTCACTGTTTTGTCCTCAATTATGAGTGGAACCTGTGTTACTAGGACATCATACACACGCATACCTGTGTCCTGTAACGTAAAGTAGATTCACCCTTGTGGTTTACCTAGATTCTTATAATGTTATTACATGGTTGATTTCAAGTTGAGCTCTGCTGTCTATTATTCTCTTATTGTTCTTTGTTCTTCTAGCTGGTTTCCTAAGCTTCACCCTTGTGGTTTATTACAGCAAGAGTTTTTCAGGAAGCTGATGAACCTGTTTAGGATTTCTGAGGACCTTGAGAATCTTGACAGTCTTCATATTATTTATAAAATTGTCAAAGGCATTCGTAAGTATTCTCTGCCTACGTGAAAAGTAGTTTAGGTCTTTCATCCTCCGTTCTTTCTTGTTTTATTTCTAACTTTGTGACATGATGTGTTGCTATTTGTATTTTGTGTTTCCGTTTGCAGTAATGCTCAATAGTCCGCAGATCTTTGAGAAGGTTTTTGGAGATGAATTCATCATGGATATCATTGGGTGTCTTGAATGTAAGTTTTGCTTTTCTTTCCTTTTTCTTTTTTCCTGTCAATTTTAGTTTATTATGTAGTGGTGTCATCCCGAATGAGTGTCTTAAATGATTCAAGAGTAGGTTATCACTATTGTTAATGAGTGTTTTAAAAAATGCAATCCTCAATATAACGAGTCTTGTTCACATGTATAATTTTCACTTTTAGGGTTATCATTGGCATATCATCTATGGAGAAACTGAGAAAGTTGTTGCCTTGCATGAAGAGTCTTGGGTATGATCTTTCAATGTTTCAGGTTTCCCACACATTCACTGTGGGGGTAGGGGGTTTTGTAAGGATTAAGAAATAGAAATTGCTTTTGTGCACTGCTGTATTGGCAAACTTTTGGAGTGCGTGGTTGTAGCACAATGCCTGTATTTTTTCAAGAGGCCTTCTTGCTTGATTTGTTGTGGGAAAAAGTAGCATCTTTTGGCTTAAAAAAAAGTTAGAATTTTTAGTGACGTTATTGGTTAAGGCACAAGCATAATTCCATTGAAGAAACACAAAGGAATAGAGTTAATCTCTTATTCTGATATCTGGTTGTGGGCATCTATCAGTTTACAGAAGTCTGATAGTCATGAACAGCTGAACATATTACACATATCTCTATGTTTTTCTTGGCTGGTCTATGTCTGGGCTTTTCTTACATGTGGCATTTTGTGAACTTATTGCTAAAATTATGCTGATTGGAGTTTTGGGTGAAGCTCGTATCATCGTATGTCTTTGATTCTAGCTTTTAATTATTGTTATTGGTCAATGAGAAAATGCTTTTTACATGGAGCAATCTATGCTGCATTTGAATTTCTTATTTGATCCTACTAAAGAGATTTTCTTTTAAAATTTTTATCTAAAGTAGAAGATGTGAGCCCAACGTGTTGTATCATGGGTTAATGACTGATCCTTTTTTTTTTTTTTTTATAATTTTTTTTTTTATAATTTTCTATAGATGATCCGGATGTTCCCCATGTTCGACATCGGGATTTTTTGATGGGGCATGTGGTTTTTAAGGAGGTGAGTTGAACTGTCATTTATTTCTGTTTTGAATTTGAAGTAGGCGAATTATGTGAGAATGTGAGATTGTAACATATGGAATCAGCTTTGCAACACATTTACACCCCCTTAATTTTTGCATTGTGATGATTTCTTCTTATTTTTTTCAGGCCATACCGATTAAAGATCCCACAGTCTTGTCAAAGATACATCAAACATACAGAATTGGTTACTTGAAGGTTTTTATTTGAATTTCTTTCAGTTGCTTTTTTGTTTTCAATTTATACCCAGAGGGTTCTTACTAGAGCTTTTTAATATCTGTTAGGATGTGGCTTTGACTAGAGTATTGGATGATGCAACTATTGCCAGTCTGAATTCCATAGTACATGCAAATAATGGTGTTGTAAGTCAATACTTTCAAATCTTGTACAGTGTTGTTAATTTTTACTGTTGCCTCAGGTTGAATTTCTATTTACAGGTAGTTTCGTTATTGAAGGAAGACAATACTTTCATTCAGGAACTGTTCTCACGGTTGAAATCACCCAGCACATCGGTGGATTCCAAGAAGAATCTGGTATTCTGATGACTCTTGATAATAAAACAAGTTACCTATGTGGTTTGACTGATGTCACATACTTCCTCCGTTCCACAAATTTTGCAACAATTACCATTTTAGGAATTTTCACAAATATTGCAACATATCCCTATTTGCACATGTTTAGGATTTACAAACATCAGCAACCCTCGAGAGTTTAGCCAGGGAAACCCCCTCCAATGCCTGAGTTATTCACCAAGTCTCAAGAGAACATATTTTAGAGAGAAATAGCTTTAAGAGGTTAGTGAGTAAGTGCAGTCTGCCAATGAGGTAGGGTGGGGGGTATTTATAGAAGTACTATACTGCGAATGAAAGGTTACCAGATGCTTTGCAGTTTGCATGTGTACGGTTGAGATGGATTCATCTAGCTGAACTTACGGGAAGTAATTATCGGTTAGGTCGCTGTTAGATCGGGAAGTAATGGATTCATCATGAAACGACTGCACCTGTCTTAGACTTATCATTTATGTAACTCAGACATGAGTACAAGTGTTCATAGGTTTAGGCATGTAATGGCTACAATTTCAGACTCAAGACTCCTAAATGTGGACTTGAGTGCGGGGACTCGCCGCCGTTAACGGAACATATTCTTTATTTTATAGGAATTTTTTTACCAACACTTAGTGTACAAGTACTCGTTTCGGGCTGATTTGATTTTTAATTCTTGTTGCAATTCTTATCTCATTCCATCAGTGTGTATGTACTCCCTCCGTTTTTAAATACTTGCTCCATTTTTCTTTGCGCGGAGTTTTAGGAGAATTTAGAGAAAGTAATAAAATATGGAGGTAGTGGGTTAAGGGGAAGAATAAAAAATTGTATAAAACAAAAGTAGTTGAGAGAATTGGAGGAGAGAGTATGAAATTAATAAAATATGATTTATGTTGGGTCCACTAGGTGAGAGAAATTAATTAAATATTGTAAAATTTTTCCAAATAAGGAAATGGAGCAAGTATTTTAAAACGGCCGAAAAAGGAAAGTGGAGCAAATATTTAGAAACGGAGGGAGCATATCATTTCTCTTTTCCTTCCTGTTTAATACTTCTCTTCTCCATCATTTTGTAGTTTAATATAAATTAAGTTTACGATTAAACATTGTAGTGTCATGTAAGGATCTGCACCCTTGTTAGAGTATGAAGTGTCTATATCTAGTCATGGATATGGAAGCCAAATTGAGAAGTTGAAGTAAAATATGTTGAGAATCAATGACAGTGAAAACTTTCAGCCTTAATTCCGTTGGTTGAAACATAACTGAGCTGTCGGCTATAGTATGTTGCCAACAATGTTATGCCAATAAATTTCAAGCTGATTAACTGGAAAATGTAGGCTAATGTTATGTCTCATCCTCTTTATATTGAGGTTGTTTCAAGAAAGAAAGAAAAAACATCATTTTTAGTCTCTTCTGAAAGCTGCCACTGTTTCAGCTATTCGGCTTTGTTTCTGACATTTTTTGGTGGTTTTTCTGCAAATTGCCCTGGGACAGGATGGATGTCCTTGATAGCACTGACTCTTTTATTGCAATGGGTGCAGGTTTATTTTTTGCACGAGTTTTGCACTTTAAGCAAGAGTCTACAAATGGTTCAGCAGCTTCGACTTTTTAGGTATTCAACCACTATGGTTTCAAGTTTGTCTTGTTCAAGCATTTTTCTTGGTTGCTTCATGCACTAAAAAAGTTCCTCGAATTTAGTAATGGTTCATTCTGAAGATTGACAACTATTGTTCTTGTCTAGTTGGATTAATTGATCTTTATTATTATTTCAATCCGATTCTTGTGACTGTAAAGAGTTTGGGGGTGCATATATCCTCAGCCACCTCTGTATTCATACAGGATTGAGTACTTGACACCTCTTAGTGTACATTTCATAGAGGTTCTGTACTATTTACCACTGTATCTTTTGGGTTTTTATACATAGTGAAACTTTGCAAAACACATTTCATGTTATCTCTGTATTATATATATATGAACTCTATTTGCTCTTGTTAAGAACTACAAATAGACCTTTATATTAAGTTACTCTTGCTTATGCCCCTACGAACCTTTAGACTGTTTTGATCCTTAAAGGCTGCTTTTCACATTGATCATAATCTGAAGGAAAAATGTGTATGCAAGAAGATCCTTATAGAGTTATAGATTAAACAATTCAATCCCTAGCCTTTTTGAAATAAATATAAAAGACCCATTTAACTGACATTAAATCTGAAAAGTGCACACCCACTAAATAACTGCCTGCTTATTATTGATTACGGAGTATATGTTTTAAAATATAAAATTAATCTGCAACTTGATAGTTAAAGAATTTTCTTATTTTTGAGCTACTTAAAATCAGCAACTTAATTAAACCAATGAAGAAATTTTTTTACACACACACGCACAATGAATTTTCTTATTTTTGAGCACTTTAGCTAGTACTTTTTTACTTGATTTATCTTTTCTAACCTTGAAATTCTTGTAGGGATCTCGTAAATGAAGGCCTTTTTGACATCATCAGTGACATTTTGCAGAGTGAAGACAAACGACTTGTCTTGACCGGGTAAGGAGATTTTGCTTCCTTTTCTAGGGTTTTTTTTTTCCCTGGATCATGTATCTGGTTCCTTGCCAAGTTGCCATTTGGTCTTGACAATTTTGTGCATGTTTGATCTCTTTGGTCTTTCTTGACCAAAATTCCTCTTTAATTTGTGACGAAAAAAGTTTTATTAAGGCTGTTCTTTTAAACATGTTGATAAACCCTAATGACATGTCTTCTAATGCATGCAGGACAGATATCCTTATACTTTTCTTGAATCAGGATCCAAACCTTTTGCGTAGTTATGTTGTCCGACCTGAAGGCACTCCTCTTCTTGGTCTTTTGGTACGCATATTAATGGCTTTGATACATTATATATTATTCGGATTTATTTTGGCAATTCACTCTTTATCTGAAAAAAAAGTTACTTTCCATTCGTAAAATATTGTGGAAGTCTTATACTCTAGTGAGTAATATTGAAACTGCGATTTATATGACTTCTTATTCACTGTATATGAAATAACACTGCGTGTTTTTGAATTTGTGTTGATATGCGTTCCCTTGGTCATCAAGATTTACACCTTGAGTAGGAGAAGCTAAAGTAGCCTCCTGACCTCCCAACTGCTCAATAAGAAATTATCTCCTCCCATGCTGCTGAATTAGAATTTGTCCAGCTGCATGATTTATAAACAATTCTAAATTGATGTATACATTGGTTGCCATGTGTCCATTCGGATGCTTAGTGGGGTATTAGAAATATAAGCACAAGATCTTTATGATATTTATATTTACTTGGAAATTGCTTATGAGAGATAATACTACTTAAAAAAGTTTTCAAGCTGCTTGTCTTAGAAAAGCCTACTTGCAGAGTTGCAGGTTCCAAACTATTAATGACATTTGAGTGTTAAGACTAATGTATAATTAAGGTAGACACTGAGAAGTAATACTGATATATTGCTGTATCAGAATCCTTGTTTGCAATAATGAATTTTGGACTCACGACGACAGTCTAAGGAGACAATCTATGATATATGCTAAGACAAGTGACATTATTTTTGGTGAATATGACAAGGCATTTTTGGCAGTTAGAATTTTGGAGATATATCCTTGAGCTAAAGTTTTCAAGTTATGTAAAACCAAAGGAGACTGTTTGGATGTAAATTAAGGTAAGGCAGTGGATTCTTTGACTGTGGAGAAGAGATTAAGATTGGGATTGATGCTACACTAAAGTAAGTGTTTCAATCATGCAAGGAGATGATGATATTTAATGCTGGTTATGTTTAATGGGAGGAGTGTGGCAAGAGTACTACGTAAGAGGAAAACAATAATTTGTAATTTCAATGGAAAATTCAGTTGAGTAGCATTTCAGCTATGTAAGAAAAATTGAAGTTCAGCTGCTAATGGTGGCAGTGATGAGGATGGTTTATTAGATGTGATACCATATTTGAAGTGAACTTTGGGAAGAAGTGATGAGAGTTAAGGTTGGGGAAGCCCCTGTTGATGATGAGATGTGAAAGGCTAGACATGAATGGTTTGGTTATCTTAGGAGGATATGGACATGGATATATATTATGGAAATGCAAGAAGACTCTTGTAAGGGATTACCAAAAAAAAAAAAAAAGATAGACATAAGAACTGAATTGAGGCTGTAAGGCAGGATTTATCCTCCTTGAAGCAGAACATTGCCTGTAATAGATATTAGTGGTGTGTTGGGAGGAAAGCTGAATAAATATGGACATCTCTAGACCTTGCTTCTGCTGTTACATGTTAGTGCTGTTCTTACCTTGAATATCTTAATTATAATTGCTAGTTAATTTTTGGGCATAGATGGCTTTAGGACTTCTTGATGTTGCATTATGTTGCTAGCAACACTTCCAAGTGGTAGTTTTTCTTTGGTCTAGCCTTTTTGGTTGACATGGTATAGTAAATTAGTAATTGTATGATAATATGAAGCTTTACATATGCCAAGGACTACAGTGGGTATATGTCAGCTTTTGCAGCCAGGCATAGATTTAAAAATAAAATAAAAATATGTTACCTAAATAAACCTAGCCATGTAGCCACCCCCCACCCTTTTAAACAAAGTATTGGACTGTAAACTGATATTTGCAGAATTTCAAAAACGTACATGGGCAATGTTCAGGTTAGCGTAACTTGAGCTAAATAACTTGGAATTTTAATCTAAGTTTGTATCATCATAGATGAGATGAAATTCAATGTATAAAGTAATGGTGGTTTATAGTTATCAACTATATGACTTTTTATATGCGAATGCATTTTGTATTTTTAGCCACTATATCTCTTTGATTTGTTGTGTGAACTTGTCAATTTTTTTTTGTTACTGTTGCGAATTTTATAAACTATTCTTGGTTTCATTTGTTTCGGTAAGTATATTTATGGAAAAGAATATAATGGGATTATTATTGGACCAAACCTCGTAACAGCTGCAAGAGTGCAAGATTTTATTATGGCGTCAGTTCTTTAGGTTGAATTTTTGTCAACCCAAAACCATAACTAGATTGTCTCACTGAGATAACTAGATTGACTCATTTTGCAACATATAGACAATTATTGTGATTCAACACTTTTGTTTATGTTGCCAAATTTGTTGAAGCATGCAGTAAATTGGAATCATTATTAATACTCTATCACATTTGAGAAAACTGGCTGTGATTATATGACTATTTATTCTATTCAGGTCCAAGGTCTGCTTACCGATTTTGGGGATAATATGCACTGCCAGTTTCTTGAAATCCTTCGTACTTTGTTAGATTCGTACACATTGTCAGGAGCGCAGGTATGTATGTCTCTTATGCCTTGCTATCTACCATGTTAGTAATTAACTATCTATTTCATTTCAACGTCCACTGAACTAAATGATTTTCTTTTAACTATACATTTATCAGTGATATTCTTTCCTTTTATTTTATAAGACAATAACCTTCCTGATGAACTTGCTAACCTACTCTACACCATAACATTGCGATCGCTCCCCAATCACGGCTGGAACCATATTTTTTTATTCAATGGTTGGTAGGGCATGAGTTTGTCTGCATTATATATGTTTAGTTGTTTACTCTTCAATTTTTTTTTATTTTTTATTTTTTTTTATGTGCATCCTGGGTTCTAGGGTGGCGGGTATAGTTTAAGCTTGTTCCTGATGTAACTATGACATTCCGATTGGGTTTTTCATGTTACCTTATTAATTGGACTTTTAGATCACATATTAATCTACGGAGGAAATACAAAGGAATTTGGCTAATCGTAGTTCTGTATCTTTGGGAAAACACCCTGTCCTCTTTGTACTTGTACAATGCTTGTGTAGTTTTAATAAAATATACTTCCTCCGTTTTTTTTATTATTGCACCATAAGGGTTTGATACAAATATTTTGGTAGTGGAAAAAAGGATGAGAAAGAAAGGTAGAAATACCAAGTTGCCCATGTGATTGTATACACAAAATAAAAAGTAAGGGTTGATAAGTAAGGGTATATTAGGTATTTATAGTGTGAACACAAAAATTTCTTTTCCTAAAATGGATATGGTGCAATAAATGTGAAACTTTCTCAAAAGGCAAGTGGTGCAACATTAAAAAAACAGAGGAAGTATATTCTTATATAAAATACAGATAACCGACTCTTAAAATGGATTGTGTAAACTATTAGTACAATTGTCGAGCAACAATTAATTACCCTTTTTATCCCTTGCGCAAATGGAGTATGTGACCTCGACCTGGTTGAATTTTTGTGTGCAAGTGTGAAATAGTGGTTGTTGACTTTTATTTTGATTATTATTTGACGAGTTTTACAAAAATACTGTCCCTGAATTTTGCTTGTAAGTTTTTTTTTTTTTTTTTTTGTCATGCTTCTTGCTTCCTTTTTATCATTATATGTTTGCATGTGTGATGATACTTTACATGTCCTATTATGTATTGCATTGCAGAGAGATACTATAATTGAGATTTTCTACGAGAGGCATTTGGGGCAGTTAATTGATGCCATAACTTATTCTTGCCCTGGTGGAGGCAAGACTTTAGCTAACTCTGATGTCGAAAATTTAGATAAACACAGCTACACAAAGCCAGAGATTCTATTGAGCGTGTGCGAGCTGTTGTGCTTTTGCGTTGTGCACCATCTATACAAGATAAAGTAAATATTCATTTCCCTGTTTTTGCAGTGATATAGCTTGGTATTTTTGTTGCTTCTGATTTGGCATAATATCTTTTAATTTTCTTTTATGGTGCAGGTGCAACTTCCTGCTGAACAATTCCATGGACAAAGTTTTATATCTGACGAGGAGAAGAGAGAAGTATCTAGTAGTTGCTGCTGTTAGATTTGTCCGCACTGTGATTTCTCGTAATGTAAGTCATTTTATCTTTCACATTAATTAGTTAAACTTTGAGGGTTAGTTTAAAGATTAGGGCAAATTTTGCTAATTATATAAAAAATTCAGTCAATTTGTTTTTTTGCTTTGCTTATTTAAGGATAGCTGAAAATCAATCAGCCCAGTCTGACCCAGTCCAGAAATTGTGCGGGATCCAGACTTTTGGGATAGAAAAGCTGGGTTTTGGACTGTGAAAATGCACTTTTAGGTCTAACCCTGGTCTGCAAGTCAACCCAATATCAGTGGGCCTGGACATTAATTATTTTGCCCAATATAGGACACTTTTTTGCTAAAGCCTGACCTGGCCATGACCTTCTCGTTGATTACCTTTTATTCGGAACCACTATCTTGTATAGTAGCATATATATGTGATGTGGCATTCGAGCCTTTGGATTTACAATAGACCAAGCAGTGATCACATACGAGTAACAATTGAATTACAGTCTTCGTGAAAGATAGGGCCATACATTGTCATGTATATGGATATGGGTTTTTGGTAAAATGAAAATTCAATTGTGTTATGGCCTTATAGGTATGTTGTGCCTACGCATGGTAGTCATGGAAGCACCTTCCTGACATGTGGTGCTTATTACTAAATTTAAGATTATATTTTACTAGTATGTGCCCGTGATGCCAGTGTTGTTTATTTAATTTTTTTTTATTTTTTTATTGATGTATCAAGGTTTTAAAATGTATCATTGATACAAAATTAGTAAGGAATTGATGTGGTTTTATAACAATTCTTGACTCGTACCCTCAAGTGACTCGACCGAAATAACCCATAACTTGACCTGATTGACAGGTTTACATACAATAATAAAATCATATTAGATTGTTAAGTATTTTATTTCATTCAATTAGAGTATACTATAAACGAATATTCCACGTTTTGAATTATTTCCTTCCCTACAAAAAATAAAATAAAATTATGATATAAAAATAAATTTATATGATAAAGTATTTAATTATTGTCTACGTGGTGCAACTTTAGTGAAAAGTTAAAACGTTAAATGTCATTGTCTCGTGGTTTGACTAAACTTACTATTTATTTTGTACTTGTGATATATTGTTATTTTATAGGAAATAAAACTCTTATCCTATAAATCTATCTAAATTTTATTGAAAATAAAACTCTAAACTATTTTTTTTTTATCTAACAAAATTTATCTCAGTTTTTATCCTTATAAAAGAAATAACTTTTTTATTCATGAAAAATATATACAAATAAATTTTACGTGTCATACTTCTATTTAAGTGTTGCCTACATGGCGCGACACTTGGCGAAAAGTTGAAACGCCAAGTATCGTTGTCTCTTGACCTGGCTAAAAGTTTAGCTTTATATATTAGTTATATGATTAGATCATATAGTAATGATATGTTTATTGGATCACGAGTTCATGAATAAATGTATTTCCAAGTAGGTGTGGGATAGATGACTTGCTAAGTGAGATTCATGGATCTCTATGAGGCATTGAAGCTATCACATCATTCAGGTAACTAGGCCATTGTGCTTTTGGTCGTCAAAAATCAGAAAATTGGTACTAGACCGGAAATATTGATATCAATGACCAAAATATTCTCCATCAAACTATCTCGTAACAAAGTCACCTACAATTGATTTGTGGAAGTGGTTGCACCGTTATTAGCCTTGTAGATGTTGGCTAATTGATCAATAATAATTTGATGATGTGCCTCTGGCTTATTGACCCTCTGATGTGACCTACAATGGGATTCTTTATAAATGTTCAGCCTTCCCTTTCAAAATCAATTATTATATATATATATAGGCAGTGCCTTCAAAGTGTGAAACTTTCTGGTATTGTTGCTTTGTATCTTTATGACTTTATTAGATGCAGTTCTACTCTCTGTTTGTGTTTTTGGCTGCTAATGCTAAAAAAAAGTTCCATCCTTACCGGGTGTAGTTACATTTAGACAAATAGCTATATAAATGTCAAACTCACTGACATTATCTCAGTGGCCATTGCATCTAAAGAGCCTCCTTGGTGGCTTACCCTTTGGCCATCACCACTGCAATAAGGCAATAACTAAATCCTTTACCTTATATGCTACCCCCATTTGCTACAGTATTATCAATAGGAACTGAGGCAGTATCATGAGCCATTCAAATTACTTCATGTTAAGCCTTAAGCTGTGATTTGTTAACCTTTGAATCTTTTGGAAATTAATCGAACAGTTATGCTATTTTGCAGGATGAAAATCTCAATAATTATATTATGAGACGCAGCCTTCTCAAACCCATAGTGGATGCATTTGTTGCTAATGGCGATCGATATAATTTGCTCAATTCTGCAGCTTTGGAGCTCTTTGAGTACATACGCAAGGTGCTTGCTGCACTTTTATATATTTACTTTGTTGCTGATGAATGATTCCGTATGAGCTCCAGTCCTGATGGGGTGAAGTTTCTTGCAGGAAAGTGTGAAGCCATTGCTCAAGTATTTGGTGGAATCTTTCTGGAGTCAGCTAAGCAAGTTTGATAAGTTGGCTTCAATTCAATCTTTGAGAGTCAAATATGAGCAGGTATCTTGTTAGATAATTGCTGTCTTATACTACTATCTTCTGGAATGCACTTATCTGATCTGAGACTTTGCAGTCCCTTGAGAGCATTGGAACGAAATCTGCAGTAAATGTCGATTCAAGAAAACGGGTTGAAGATCGTGCTTTGGAGAAAGAAGAGGAAGACTACTTCAATGAGGATAGGTATCTGCTGTAATCCTGTCCTATATAATAGAATTGATGCATGGCTTCCGCCTCTACTTTATTTATTTTTTCTTAAAAAAAATTTATTGTCATTTTACAGTGATGAGGAAGACACTGCATCAGCTACAGTGTCCAACAATCGAAGGGTACAAGAGCATCCTGTTTCATCCAACGGTTCTGCTCCTAGCTGCGCAACATTAAGGTAAATTGAATCTGCAGACAGTATTCTGTTACTAACGCCACATTGCCACTGGTATATAATAGCTATACGTTAATATTTGCAGCCCTAAACCTGGTGGACTAGTGGATTATGATGATGATGAGGATGATGAAGATTACAAACCTCCACCTAAAAGACAGACAGAAGCTTCTGATGGGGATGAAGGTATTCTAGAGTCATTAAGTATGAAGAGGAAGGTATCTTCTAAGGAGGAGCCTGGATTAGTCAAGAAGCAGCGGCTTGATCAAAAGAAAGTGTCAAGAGAGAGTATCCTTGCTTCCTTGTGCACTACTCTCAGCCAGGCAGTTTTGCCCAACAAAAAAGCAGCACGTATTGCACATAATGCTTCCCAAAGCTCAAATACACAGAGTACTGTTGACATGGACAATGGTCAAAAGAGAGAAGCTGAAGTAGTTGGAAATCACAATGATGAAAACAGTTTGGCTGATAAAAATGGAAACGAAGAGATCATTACTTCTCAAAATAATGTGGCTGATGAAATTGGAAGCAAAGAGATCATTACTTGCCAAAATAGTTCGGCTGATAAAAATGGAAGTGAAGAGATCATTACTTCTCCAAATAATTCTGGTACTTCATCTAAAAGTCGAGAAAATGGACAAATGGAAGGGGAGGAACATCCTCATTTACCCACAAATTCCTCATCGGAGATGGTGGTAAATGGATCTTGATTTCATCATAGGGTGTTCAATTTCAAGCGGATATACTACCAGATATAACAGTTGCTTTATGTATCCTGAGCTGAAAGGCCATCTGTTCCTTGATTTTAGAGGAGAATCGCACCCCTATCAGTAGAGCAGATTATCAGGTGAGACAGGCGAGTGATGTGCTGTTGGGTTCATATATGATTATATATAGAGGGGTGATTTTGTACAGAGCTATAACGAAGACCGTCAGATGACAAGAATGTATTATTTCTCTCAAGCGTTGGCCTCCTGGTATGTGTTTTAAGCATATACAAGTTGCCTCTGTAAAAACTTGCTTTAGCATTGATATTCCCCGAGTAAAAAAGGTGGGTTCTGTAAAACTCATTTTAGTCCTAATTTTTTTTTGTTATTGGCAATCTCTCCTACATTCCCTTCGTCCTGGCAATCACAATCGTCTGATAGAGTGGCAATCAATAATTTGCCATTGCATCGAATATTTTCGTTGTTAGTGTTGCAATTTTGTGATCACCGTAATATAAAGTTATTAGTGAGTAGTGACCTTGATTCGGAACATTAGTTCATCTGCTTAATAGATGCCTCTTGTACATTATTTTTATAGCACTTTACTGCTATTATTTGAAGGCCATCCTCATTGGAAGTGTTCATAATTTTTCTTTAGTTATCTTACAGATAATTTTCTCTAAACTTGATAAAGAAGGCATAATTTAGTTAAAATAGATTGTATAGCTAAAATAGCTTGCCAAATGAGGCGTGTAACTGTGACAGTTTATGTATAATTTAGCAAAAATGTATTGTATAGTTTAAAAATTATGGCTTTTTAATATTTTAACTACACAGCTTAAAAGTTTTATATGTAGCGTTCTATTCCCTTAGTATGTCTACAGTACGCGTTCCTCCAGTTTTTATATTTTGGCAATGTTTCAAGTTTTGCGTTCGTCAATATATAGAATTCACAGTGTTGGATTGTTCACCCACCAATAGGGAATGTGAGGTTGTGTGACAGGTTAATTTTACCCTACCGATGACAATGGTGCAAGGGGATGTGTGGCATGTGCACCCAAGGACAAGGCATGCGAACATATAGTTTTGTCATTTGAGGGTATGTTGTATTTGCCTTAGAATATGATGTTAAGGATGAATGAGATTGTTTCGGGCACTATTATTCACAACTCCCAAAGTCCCTATGGGAACCATGGAAGTACCTAGATGTTTAATCTCGCCGGGTGAAAAAAAAAATGTGCGAAAGCCAAATTTAAAGATTATAATACACAAAATCAAAGCAATTTAGGAGGTGTTTGGACCCGGTGTTAAAATTTCATGGAAATCTATGGGATGCATCCCGGGGGTCATATATTGTTGTTTCGACCCGTGAACACTTATGGCCAATACCAGTAGCATTTACGAAAGCGGGTAAATTGGATGCTTAAAGGCAAATTGGATGGTTCCACCTAGAGCTTTCAATTCGGGTAAACGGGTCAGATTTTGGTCGGGTAAGAGTGGGTCAAGTCAACTCGGGTCGGGTTAATTCGGATTAATTCCATAACTTATGCGGGTCGGGTTTGGGTTGGGTCATGCTTAAGTCGGGTCACGTCGGGTCATACTTCTTATCAGGTTTGGGTCGGGTTAATAACATGTCAGGTTACATTCGGGTCGGGTGAACAATAGGTCTGATTTAATTCGGGTTTTCACAGGTTAAAACAGGTACAGGTTAGGGTAATTCTCGGGTTCGGTTCAAGTCAATAATTTGCGGGTTAGAATCAGGTCGGGTCATTCTTGGGCATGAGTCGGGTTCGGTTCAAGTCAATAATTTGCGGGTTATAATCAGGTCGGGTCATTTTCAAGTCGGTCATTCTCGGGTTCAAGTCAGGTTCGGTTCAAGTCAATAATTTGCGGGTTATAATCAGGTTAGGTTATTTCCAGGTCAGGTCATTCTCGGATTCAAGTCGGGTTATGTTTAACTTAATAATTTGAAGGTTACAATCAGGTCAGGTCATTTCCAAGTCAGATCATATTCGGTTTCAACTAACTATAAATAGATAATTATCATTTTTATCAAGCTAATTATTTCCTTTGACTATAATATATATGGCAATATACTAGGGAACTATAGTCTATAATTTAGGAAGATAATTATCTCCTTTGACCATACAACAAATATATATTATATTTATCTCTAAAATTTGAGGATGATACTCCTTTATTTTGCTGGCCTAGACCGACTTGGTCTCCCTAGACAAAATTTTTTGATCAACAATAATAAGGTGGTCTAAATTGCATTTAAGGTGATTTGAAATCGGTTCAGGAATAATTTGGGTTGAATTTAGGTCGAATCAATAACACGTCATGTTAATTTCGAGTCGAGTTAGTAATTGATCGGGTTGAATTTTTCGTTGGGTAAATAATAGGCCTGGTAAAATTCGGGTCGGATCAATAACAAGTCGTGTTTAATTTAGGTCAGGTCAATAACAAGCTAAGTCGGGTTGATTTCGGGCCGAGTTTGTAATAAGTTGGGTTAAATTCGGGTTGGGTTAGGAACAAGTCGGGTTGAATTCAAGTCAGATTAGAAACAATTCAGGTTATATTCCGATTTTGACGGGTTAAAACGGGTTTGGTTCAATTTCGGTTCAAGTCAGGTTCGGTGCAAGTTAATAAAATTGGCCGTTATAAACAGGTAAATCGGTGGAACTTGTAAACCGGTAAATTGGCCGTTTAAAGGCAAGTTGGGTGGTTCCATCCACCTAATTGGACTTCCGGAGGGTATTAGGGACCATGATAAAAATTTCTGCAATTTATATTCTGGGCGAAAAAAAGTTAAAAATTTCCAAAATTAAAGGCTAATATCCACACTTTTTGAGAAATTTTGGAGGTTTCAGGGCCCGATATCTAAAAGTCTTGATATTTTAGGGGATACATCTCGGGGTCATATAAATAAGTTTAGAACCGTATATGATCATTATATGGTGTCATAAATGTTCGTGGTATGCTTGATTTAATGAAATCGGTGCAAGTATTAACCGGTATATTGGCTGTTTAAAGGCAAATTGGATGGTTACACCCACCCAATTGGACTCCCAGAGGGTATTAGTGACCATGGTAAACATTTTGGGAGTTTTTATTTTCGGGCAAAAAAAAGTCAAAAAAATTCCAAAATTCAAGTCTAATATCCACTCCTTTTCAGAAAATTTTGGAGGTTTCGAGGCCCAATTTCCAAAAGCTTAGGAATTTTAGGGGATACATATCGAGGTCATATAATGCCGTTTGGAACCATATATGATCATTATATGTTGTCATAAATGTTCATGGTAGGCTTGATTTAATGAAATCGGTGCAAGTTGTAAACCGGTAAATTGGCCGTTTAAAGGCAAATTGGATGGTTGCAGTCCATTACACCCACCCAATTGGACTCCCGGAGGGTATTAGGGACCATTGTAAATATTTAGGCAATTTTTTATTTTCGGGTGAAAAAAAGTCAAAATATTCCAAAATTAAAGGCTATGTCCACGCTTTTTGAGAAAAATTAGAGGTAAGGGCCCGGTGTCTAAAAGCCTTGAAATTCAAGGGAATACATCTCGCAGTCATATAATTTCGTTTGGAACCATATGTAATCATTATTTGTTGTCATAAATGTTCGTGGTAGGCTTGAGTTAATTAAATCGAAGCAAATTGTAAACCGGTAAATTGGTTGTTTAAAGGAAAATTGGATGGTTCCACCCACTCAATTGGACTCCCATAGGATATTAAAGACCATGGTGAACATTTCGGAATTTTTTTTTACGGGCGATAAAAAAGTCAAAAAATTCAAAAATTGAAGGCCATAAAATGTTTTTTGAGAATTTTTGGAGTTTTCGGGCCTGGTTTCGAAAAGTCTTGAAATTTTAATGAATACATTTCGGGGCCATAAAATGTCGTTTGGAACCTAATATGATATCATTATTTGTTGTCATTAATGTTCGTGGTATGGTTGAATTAATGAAATCGGTGCAAGTTATAAACCGGTAAATTGGTCGTTTAAAGGCAAATTAGATGGTTACACCCACCCAAATGGATTTCCGAAAGGTTTTAGAGACCATGGTGAACATTTTCGCAATTTTTATTTCCGGGCAAAAAAAAGTCAAAAAAATTCCAAAATTAAAGTCTAATATCCACGCTTTTTAGAAATTTTGGAGGTTTCGAGGCCCGGTGTTGAAAAGCCTTGAAATTTTAAGGGACACATCCCGAGGTCATATAATTCCGTTTGGAACCATATATGATCATTATGTGTTAGCATATATGTTCATGGTAGGCTTGATTTAATGAAATCGGTGCAAGTTCTAAACCGGTAAATTGGCCGTTTAAAGGCAAATTGAATGGTTACACCCACCCAATTGCACTCCTGGAGGGTATTGGAGACCATGGTAAACATTTCAGCAATTTTTATTTATGGGCGAAAAAAAGTCAAAAAATTCAAAAATTGAAGGCTATTATCCACGCTTTTTGAGAATTTTTTGAGTTTTTGGACCCGATTTCGAAAAGTCTTGAAATTCTAGGGAATACATTTCGAGGCCATATAATGTCGTTTGGAACAAAATATGATCATTATTTGTTGTCATAAATGTTCGTGGTAGGGTTGAATTAATGAAATCGGTGCAAGTTATAAACTGGTAAATTGGTCGTTTAACTCCAAATTTTATGGTTCCACCCACCCAATTGGACTCCCGCAGGGTATTAGAGACCATGGTAAACATTTCAGCAATTTTTATTTTTGGGCGAAAAAAAGTCAAAAAATTCAAAAATTAAAGTCTAATATCCACGCTTTTTCAGAAGTTTTGGAGGTTTCGAGGCCCGGTGTCGAAAAGCCTTGAAATTTTAAGGGATTCATCCCGAGGTCATATAATGCCGTTTGGAACCATATATGATCATTATTTGTTGGCATAAATGTTTATGGTAGGCTTGATTTAATGAAATCGGTGCAAGTTGTAAACCAATAAATTGGCCGTTTAAAGGCAAATTGGATAGTTACACCCACCCAAATGCACTCCCGCAGGGTATTAGAGACCATGGTAAATATTTCGGCAATTTTTATTTACGGGCAAAAAAAAGTAAAAAAATTCAAAAATTGAAGGCTATTATTATCCACGCTTTTTGAGAAATTTTGGAGGTTTAAGGGCCCTGTGTCCAAAAGCCTTGAAATTCAAGGGAATACATCTCGGAGTCATATAATGTCCTTTGGAACCATATGTAATCATTATTATTTGTTGTCATAAATGTTCGTGGTAGGTTTGAGTTATGAAATCGGTGCAAGTTGTAAACCGGTAAATTGGTCATTTAAAGACGAATTGGATGGTTCCACCCACCTAATTGTACTTCCGGAGGGTATTAGGGACCATCATAAAAATTTCGGAAATTTTTATTTGCGGCCGAAAAAAAGTCAAAAAATTCAAAAATTGAAGGCTATTTATCCACGCTTTTTGAGAAATTTTGGAGTATTCGTGGCCCGGTCTCGAAAAGTCTTGAAATTCTAGGGAATACATCTCGGGGCCATATAATGTCGTTTGGAACCATATATGATTTATTTGTTGTCATAAATGTTCGTAATAGGTTTGAATTAATGCAATCGGTGCAAATTGTATTTACCGGTAAATGGTCGTTTTACCCAAATTGGATTGTTCCACCCACCCAATTGGACTCCAAGAGGGTATTAGGGACCATGGTAAACATTTCTGCAATTTTTATATCCAGGCCAAAAAAGTCAAAAAATTCCAAAATTAAAGGCAAATATCCTTGTTTTTGAGAAATTTTGATTGTTTCGAGGCCTGGTGTTGAACATCATTGAGAAGTTAGGGGATACCTCTCGGGGTCATATAATGTTGTTTGGAACCATATATGATCATTATATGTTGTCATAAATGTTCGTATTAGTCTTGAGTTAATGAAATCGGTGCAAGTTATAAAATGGTAAATTGGTCGTTTAAAGGCGAATTGGATGGTTCCACCCAATCGATTGGACTTCTGAAGGGTATTAGGGGCCACGGTAAACATTTCGGAAATTGTTATTCCTGGGTTAAAAAGTAAAAAAAATTCCAAAATTGAAGTTTAATATCCACGTTTTTTGAGAAATTTTGTAGTTTTCGGGTGGAGCTGTCAATTCGGGTAAATGGGTTGGGTTTAGGTTGGTAAGAGTGGGTCGGGTCAACTTGGGTCAGGTCACTTCGCATTAATTGGATAACCTATGCGGGTCTTGTTTGGGTTGGGTCATGCTTGAGTCGGGTCATACTTCTTATCGGGTTTAGGTCGGGTTAATAATTGGTCGGGTTACATTCGGGTCGGGTGAACAATAGGTCGGGTTTAATTCGGGTTTTCACGGGTTAAAATGGTTTAGGGTAATTTTCGGGTTCGAGACGGGTTCGGTTCAAGTCAGTAATTTGCGGTTTAGAATCAGGTCGGGTCATTCTCGGGTTTGAGTCGGGTTCGGTTCAAGTCAATAATTTGCTGGTTCTAATCAGTTCGGGTCTTTTTCAAGTCGGGTCATTCTCAAGTTCAAGTCGGGTTCATTTCAAGTCAATAATTTGCGGGTTATAATCAGGTTGGGTCATTTCCTAGTTGGGTCATTCTCGGATCCTAGTTGGGTTATGTTTAAGTCAATAATTTGCAGGTTACAATTAGGATGGGTCATTTCCAAGTCAGGTCATATTCGGGTTCAACTAACTGTAAATAGATAATTATCAATTTTATCAAGCTAATTATTTCCTTTGACTATAATGTATATGGCAATATACTAGGGAACTATAGCCTATAATTTAGGAAGATAATTATCTCCTTTGACCATACAACAAATATATACTATATTTAATTCTTAAATTTAAGGTGATGCTCCTTTCTTTTCCTGGCCTGGACCGACTTGGTCTCCCTAGACAAAATGCTTTGATCAACAATAACAAGGTTGTCTAAATTGCATTTGAGGTGATTTGAAATCGGGTCAGGAACAATTTGGGTTGAATTTAGGTCGGGTCAATAACAAGTCGTGTTGATTTCGAGTCAGGTTAATAACAGATCGGATTAAATTTTTTGGTAGGGTTAGTAATAGGTCTGGTAAAATTTGGGTCGGGTCAATAACAATTCGGGTTGAATTTGGGTTAGTTTAATTTCAAGTCCGGTTGATTTCGGGTCGGGTTTGTAGTAGGTTGGGATAAATTCGGGTTGTGTTGAATTAAGGTCAGGTTAGTAACAAGTCGGGTAAAATTTGGATTTTGACGGGTTAAAACGGGTTTGAGTCAATTTCTGTTTAAGTCGGGTTCGATTCAGGTCAATAATTTACGGGTTACATTGGGGTTGGGTCATCTCTAGGTCAGTTCATGTTCGGGTTCGAGTCTCACATACTCGGGTCAACTCGGGTCTAGGTTTGGTTTCAGGTCGGGTCAGGTCGGGTTTGGGTCACCATTTTTTTGGGTTTAGATGGTTCCGTTAATAATCAGGGTTGAGTCGGTATTTCGGGTCGGGTCAACTTTTGATAGCTTTAGTTCCACCCACCGAATTGGACTCTCAGAGGGTATTAGGGTCTATAGGAAGCTTTTCGGTAATATTCACATTTTTTGAGCAATTTCAGAGGCTTCGAGACCCGGTATCGAAAAGTCTCAAGATGCTGGGGGATACATCCCGGGGTCATATAATGCCGTTTAGAATCATATAGTTTGATTATTAAATGTTGTCATAAATGTTTGTGGTAGTATTGTGTTAATGCAGTTGGCGCAAGTTGTAAACGTGTAAATTGACAATTTAAAGGCATATCGGACGATTTTATCCACCCAAATGGAATTCCGAGGTGAATTAGAATTCATAGGAAGCATCTTGACATTCTTTTTACCGAGTCCAAAAAGTGAAAAATTATCCTAAATTAAAGGCTATAATATATCGGGTTAATTTTTGACATTTTTTCAAAAAAAAAATATACTAAATGTATGGGGTGATTTGTGGGGTTATATAAAATAATTTGAAACCATAAGACAACTATAAAGATGTCTATAAAATATAAAAAGTGAGTTTTACTATGTTGAAATGCATGAAATTTTTAAATATAATGATGTGATGTGGCTTGATTACAATAATGTCATAAAAGTATAATATGTATAAGTATAAGATAAACGATAACAATAGTAATTAATTTCAGATCATATTCATATGCGAGGACTTGTCAGTTCATAATTTTATAGCTACAAAATATTCAATTACAATAAGAACGGTTTATTTAAGGCTAATCAAGTAACAGATTCCATAGTCATATTCAACCATATCAACCCTACTCTTTAATCTCCAAGAACGTTATACTACCTAGGTTACACATTATTTGCAACGATTTAACATACAGTATATAGAGAAAAAATGTCTAATCATTACAAATAATATATAACGAAGGTAGTATATTGTATGAAAGAAAAATACAAAATTAGTATATTGTATGAAAGAAAAATACAAAATTTGTCGGGGTAATTGGAAAGGTGGCACGAAATTGTCTAAGTTTTGACACGTATTATAACAATCTAGTAAACTACAGAATCTACAATTTCTCATCAACCTACACGTGTCCACGTAACATGCAGACCATGACACGACACACAAGTTTTGTGAATTTGTCATCAACCAATTCCTTCAAAATTCGGTGTAACAAATAATTTTAAGAAAGAAAAATTACATTTAAGAAAATAACAAGTAGAAAATGAGTAGTGTAACAGTAACAGCAACTACTAGACCAGCTAATAGTAGTATTGATAATTTGGGGAAAAGGTCTGTTATGGATGAGTTGAGAAGCTTTGAGAAAGAAGGTTACTTTGATTTGGGGCATCCTCTTCTTAATCGCATTGCTCATAGCTTTATTAAAGCTGCTGGGGTACGTACGTATGTTTTATTTGATTGTTAGATTGATTGTATATTTCGAGAGCATGATGTGGATTATGCTGTCGAACGATGTTGTTATTCTGTTTGCTTATTGAAAGTTCTTTTGTTAGTAGTAGATTTCTATGTTAATTTTATTGTATCTTCTTTCAGGTGTACATTATGATTTTGACCTTTTGGGTGTTGCCCATTACCCGTGCTTGTATGTTGTTGAGCTATGTAGGCCTTAGATGACCTTTTATTGGCTTTTGGCTTTTTCATCCGGTCAAACATTTAAAAATATTGTTCAGTAAATGACCTTTGCTATGTGATGATGAAAAAGTTGCTTGGGGTCGTTTTTGCTTTTTTACTTTTAAGAGCGAACATTGAAACGTCAATTTTACAATAAAATGTCAAACAACAAATTACTGTTAATATTATGATAAGTTGACATTACGTGACAACTAATTTTAGACATATTGGTATTGGTAACGTACAAATGGTTGAATTGTTAATGTTACTTATTGTTGCTAAGAGCATTTACATCTTTTTTCTAAGAGCTTATGAATTAGTATGAACTTGGTTTCTTTGTTTTTGATGAAACTGCTAATCATAAATTTATATGTAATAGATTGGAGCTCTTCAGGCTGTATCTCGTGAAGCTTATTTTACTGTGGTTGAGGGTAATATTTCTATGCACATACTTTTTCTTGTTGAAAGCTTTAAGTGCTTAGCTGAATTGAATTGGCCTAGTAATGATACTGAAACTTCTTGAATTGCCACCATATAACATATGAATTGGACTATATTCGGTTCTTGTTCAACTCGAACTTAACGAAATACTTGTGAACCAGGTGTTGGAATTGATTCAACAGATGGTAACGGTGCCAAGAAAAAAATTCCGGATCTTAGAGGTAATCATATTCTGTATCGTAAGTAGTTGTGGACAGTGGCGGATGCAATGCAGCTTTCTATAGCTAGTAATAAGCGAACTCATTGTTGTTAATCGTCTTGTGCAGGGGAGACCAACAGAAAGTCAATTGAGGCTTTGGTAATTGCTCTCGAATCTTCTGTTTAATATTGTTTCAATGCTTCTTTAATCTTGTGGTGTTATTATTTCGTTAACAAAGCACACTGTTTGTTCATGATCTTTTTCTTGCTAATAACCTTATCATCAATGGACAATTCTTGCTGATATATCGACTTAAAGAAATGTGTGTGCTAGGTGTAAACATATCCGTTACTAGTTACCTTATTACAGCAAGTGATTGATTAAATCATTATTGTTATAATGTTTTTCAGGTAAAAAGTACAGGCAAAGAGTCTTTTCAGTGGGGTAAGTTTATTTATTTCCAATTTGTTTGTGCAGTACTGCAGTAGTGTGAATGTACTAGGGTCTAGGAGTATATCGTATTCTATAATGGGTTTTGTTCTATAGACTCGAGGTTTTATGTAAATGAGGTCTAGAGCCATTTTATTGTAACAACATTGGTGGCTCACAAACACGCTTCATCGGTGCAGGGTTGGCTGCAGGGGTGTTTTCTGGTCTGACTTATGGGCTGAATGAGGCTTGTGGTTATCACGATTGGGTAATCATGACTCTTATTTGCTCTTCCTATCAGAAATATAATTGTAGTACCAAGTATTTCATTTGCAGCTCTTCTTAATGCACAATATAATTATATACTAGTACTTGTAAATTTGTAATACAAGTAGCTCTTCTGCACATATGTGCAACTCAGCTTATCTAGGAGTTGGGCGAGGGATGTTATCATGTTAAGTTATTACTCCGTAGATAATGTAATACGTATCTTAACTGTTTCGCTTTCATGGTCACACAGAAAAACAGTGCTGTAGCTGGAGCAATAACAGGCATGACTCTTGCACTTACGACTGATGATACAACGCATGAGCAAGTTGTGCAGTCTGCAATCACAGGAGCAGCTATTGCTACTGCTGCTAATATGCTTACTGGGATTTTCTAGATGTAGCAGCATTGGCTTCTGCTATTGTTTTGCACCCTAAGTTTGCTGTTGTTTATGTTCAACGCTAGAGTACGTAGAACATTTTGTGGATACTCATATATATGAACATAGATGATGGCCATGTAGTGATAGTTTCGCGCCTTGGTTTTGCCTAGATGTTTAATATGTTTTGTTAATATACTTGTTGTGAATCATTGTATTACAGCCGGAGAAGTACTCACCACCAAACAATTAAGTGTCCTAATTGACATGCATTTGGATTACAGCCGGAGAAGTACTCAGAACCAAAACATTTAAGTGTCCTAATTGACATGCATTCTGGTTTTCTCCTATGTTGGATGTCCTTTGTTTCTTGCAAAACTCGACTTTAGAGGATGATAGTGTTTGCAAAATATTAGGTTCGATTGATGTGCTCATTTTTAGAATTTTTTTGGCGGGACCCTTACATTATTATTGAATAGTTAAATTATATTTCAGTATATTGTAGATTTAAAATTCAAATTAAATCTAACCTTTCAACCACACAATTAATGATTATAATTCTAATAGAGTATCATTTTTTATCTTAGTGTTTTACATCTAAAACCAAAATGGTTTTTAATCTTCTATAATTTCACCGGGAATTGTTGTCATCCTCACTCTTTCTTCTCTTCTCCCAACATTGCCATTGTCCGCCCGCTAGCCCACTATTGAGGAAATTTATCATTGATGGTTTGGCGCTCAAGGGAAACTATCACGCTCAAGTACTCAACCCTATTGGCCTACTAGCTAAAAGATCAAAATTTTTGCTGCCCAGCTTTCCCTCCCAATATTTTGATTAAGTTACAACATTACATAAAAGACGCTCCCAATACTTTGATTAAGTTACAACATTACATAAAAGACGCCTCAAGCTACTCTAATATTTTAGCTTCCCATCTCTATTTAGTAGGACTTGCTTAGTTGACGCAACATTATTACGTATTTTTATTTATTTTGACACAAGACACAATATTAATTTGAGTTCTAAATTTCGAATAGAAATTAAAAACCCCACTTTTGCCACACTTGTCTCACTTCAGGCTGCTAGTGACTTGGTGAGTGTAGTGAAGAGAGACTGAGAAAACACAAAATTAGGGCTACAAAATTTTCCAATCAACCACAATTTTCAAGATGAGTACCATGAAATTTTGCAGCAAATGGTCAGTATTTTTCTCATTTTCTTCCGTCAAAATCCCATCTTTATCTACCAAAATTCATCATTTTTCTACCCACATTGTTTATATTTGCTAATAATACAACAATTTTACCTCAATTTGTACAAATTTCTTGCAAACTTTTGCTTGAATTCTAGTGGAAATTTGTGGGTTATTGTTTAATTTTTGAATTGTGTTTGTTATGTAACAGCAACAATATTTTGTACATAAAAGAAGACAAGGATCACAAGATTCTGCTAGACGCTTGCCGCTACTGCCACCATGAGGTTGCGCTCAACTTTCTCTCTCCTCTTTTTGAACTGATTGTTAGCTTTCTTGGTTAGGTATCAGGTTTTCTTATTTGGGTTTTGTTGTTTTAATTTTCTTGTACATCTGAATGTAAAAAATGGCAATGCAATTGGGTACTAGTGTTACCTTAACTTGATAAAAAGCTCAATTTTGCATGCAAGAGGATTTTGGAATTTTGATGTATTAGTAATATTAATTAGCTTTATGAATTGGAAGTTCATACCATTATTTTCGCCTTCGAAAGAATAATCAAGTTAGATGTAGGATTTGGAAATCTGTACTTCTCTTGCTTGAAATGGCATCGATGAGCCATGGCATTCTTACTACTTCAATAAGGATATGGAGAAGAGGATAGTTTCTAGTTTATCATAGAAAGTATGTGTTTGGGTCCAATTTAGTCAAAATTGGGCCTAAGCACTAAATGATCCAATTAAAAGCCCAAGGTCAAGGTTCAACTCTCCAATTGCACAAAAGTCAAAGGTCAGCCCACAAAGCATGCCAATTGGGCTAAGGCCCAACCTCACCATGTATGATGAGGTATAAAAGCCATCATATTGATACACGTTCATTCATACTCTGATTGAGATATATTCCACAAAAGCCTCAAGCTACAAACTCACTTGCATAGTGTCTTCCTTTTACACATTGTACTGACTTTAGCATCGGAGGGGCCTTCCTCGGCAACACCCCCGAGGCTAGTTTACGTGTGTTTACTGTGCAGGAAACCTTCGGCCCAACACAACTTGGACCGAATCCAGTCTTCTCCATTTCAGCGGACCTTCGGCAAGGTCCCATTGTTTTCACCCGAAACAATTTGGCGCCGTCTGTGGGGAAGACTTTCAAAAATCTTTAAGCCAAATTCCTAACCAAGATCATCTTGCAATTATCTTAGCAGCCATGGCTAAGAACCGCAAGAGCAAAAGCCTCCGTCAAGGAGCGGGCGAAAAGCCTAAAACCCCTACACCATCGCCCTCGCCGGACCGGAACTCTCCCAAGGGTGCCGGCTCGGGGGGAGGATCATACAAGGAGGATTCCCTATCTCCCGTAATGCATGACTCTCAATATAGGCCGGACCACTCTCGGTCTAGCAGGGGTCAGTCTGATCATAGGACATATTCAGTGTCCCAAAGCCAACCATCGGCTGCGCGGCCTCATACCCACACTCGGCCGAGGACCCTTTGACGGGGCCCAGTTCGGAAGAGGTGGCAAGAGCGCTGGCAGTACTCATGGAGGCAATGAGGGCACAGAATATGCCACCGCCTCGTGATCGAACTCCTCCGCATACCCGGCATCAGCGGAGGAAGTTAGACCATGACGGTGGGAAGCTTCCTTCCTTCCGGGAACTGGAAGAGTGGGAGGAGGATTCTTGGAAAAATGAAAAACAGAGGAAAAAGAACCCTCAATTATTTAAAGGATCCTCATCCTCAAGACCAGAAGCGCATAAGAGCAGCAGCTCAGCTTCTCGGCCAGAATCTACTCGTCGAGAACCTGAGACTGTTCGCAGAAGCGTCCTTGACCGACTCGGCGGCCAGGAACCGAGCGTGCGTAGTCGCCTCTCGTTCCCTGCAGCCGAGGCCCAGACTTCCCAGCCAGGGACGAAAACCACTCCTACCTCTCTAAGAGGGCGGAGCGCGGTCCCTTCGGCCAGGAACAAGGGCAAGGCCGTTATGCTACCCGCTAGTTCACCATTCGAGCAATGGATACTGGAAGAGCGCGTACCCACGGTTAAAATACCGTCGCATATCACATATGACGGGACCACGGATCCGAAGGACCACGTGGCCTCGTATGAGACTCATATGCATCTTTGCCCCAGATCCGAGGCGACTTGGTGCAAATATTTCCCAACCACTCTCAAGGGGGTCGCGCAAGCGTGGATCTCCAAGGGAGTAAGGCAAGGCTCCATAACAGGTTGGGATGATCTGTCCTCCAAGTTCAGGAGCAAGTTTTCCACGGCAAACCGCCGAGAGAAGACTACCGCAGAGCTCATGAGTCTGCAACAGGGGGAAACCGAAAGCCTCCGAGACTACCTGACCCGTTTCAGTAACGAGTCATCAAGCGTCTCCCAGCTGGACCAGGGGTTAGCTGTTTTTGCAATGCAGAATGGCCTTTCAGCTAGGAAATTCCTAGACTTCATGGTCATGCATACCCCGCAGACCTTGGAGGAAGCTCTTAGTGCTTCGGATAAGTTCATCCGAGCCGAAGAATGGAATAAAGCAAAAACCCAACCTCAATCCGGGGGAGGGAAACAGAGGCAAATACCCTTGTCTGAAGGCCAAGGCCATAAGGCAAAGGGAAAAATCAAAGGCTCCGGAGCCATCTTTGGCCAACGACCTAAAGAAGGACAGATTAGCCTCATACACAGGCAGATACGAGTCCTACACTCCGCTCTCTCTTCCACGCGCCAAAATTTACAGTGTGACGAAGGAAGAGCAGAGTTACCGAAAGCCGCGACCACTCCCAGAGTGGTATCAGCGAAAAAATAAAAATCAGTGGTGTGAGTTCCACGAGTCTTCGGGCCACAACACTGAGGAGTGTATCCAACTGAAGGACCAGATAGAGGACATGGTCCGGAAGGGATACTTGAAAAAATACATCGCGGATCACCGCGAGAAAAAAGAATCCGAGAGGTCAGCAAAGGACCCTCGGCAGGACCTTGATTTCCCCCGGAAAAACAGTAAAAAGCCGGAGGGGAAATTCCCTCCGATCAATGTTATCTCGGGAGGAATATACTCGCGGAGGGAGCACAAGCGCCACCTTAGAGCTTTGACTCACCAGGTGAACAACGCTGACATTCAATCTCCCCAGTCGCCGGTGCCGAACATGACGTTCACAGCCGCCGACTGCCGGGGGATCACGTTCCCTCATGAGGATCCGTTGGTGATCATCGCCACGGTGGCCAACCACGACGTCAGTAAGGTCCTTGTTGACGGTGGCAGTGGAGCAAACATTCTGTTCCGAAAGGCCTATAATCAAATTAAGCTGAAGCCCAAGCACCTTACGCCGGTACCCTATCCGGTATCCGGGTTCAATGGGCTTCAACTTATCCAGATGGGAAGGTGACACTTCCTATCACCATCGGTTGCGATGAGGCA
Source organism: Chenopodium quinoa (assembly GCF_001683475.1). Classification (NCBI taxonomy): domain Eukaryota; kingdom Viridiplantae; phylum Streptophyta; class Magnoliopsida; order Caryophyllales; family Amaranthaceae; genus Chenopodium; species Chenopodium quinoa. Next base: position 172,067 of record NW_018743363.1, on the reverse strand, counting down.
AGCCCGGAACGTCATGATTGAATTTTTGGTCATCGACGCTCCTTCAGTGTACAACGTGATTCTGGGGAGACCCATAATTCACGAGATCCAAGGGGTCGTCTCAACTTATCATCAGCTGATGATTTACGTCTCAGACGCCGGCTTCCCGAAAGGATACAGGGCAACCAAAAAGACGCCCGAAGGTGCAATTACCTCAAACCATCCAGTAGTCGCCCAGACGATGACAAGGATGAGGAGGGGAAAGGAAAAGAAAGGGAGCCAAGCACAAAAAAGCCGAAAGGCCTAAGTGCTTCGGCCCAAGGATCCGTGCCCAGAGAAAAAGGGCCCGAAAGGGAAAAGGCTGACTCTTCAGCTGAACCGCAGGACTCAGAGAGCCAGCCGAAGAACACAAAGACGGGACACCTGCTGACATTGGCAGCAGACCAGATTCTGAAGAGTTCAGTCCATCGGCAATGGACATGGGACCAACAGACTGAAACAGTTGAGTTGGCTGAAGGAGATGCTGAGAAATGTGTAACAATCGGGATGGACCTTGATCCTAACACCCGTTGTGAACTTATTCAGCTCCTTCGGGATAACAGAGATGTGTTTGCTTTCTCGGCAGCTGATATGCCCGGGATAAGTTCAGACCTCATCTCCCATAAGCTTAATGTTGACCCAACGTGTCGACCAGTTAAGCAAAAGAAGCGGAATTACTCCGCCAATAAGAACCGAGACATCGCAGCCGAAGTCAAAAAAATTATTGGAGGCAGGATTCATTGAACCTTGCCAATATCCAGAATGGCTGGCAAATGTGGTGATGGTTCAGAAGCCCAATGGTACCTGGAGGATGTGCGTTGACTTCACGGACCTAAATAAGGCTTGTCC
>NW_018743363.1:56138-171100 GCF_001683475.1 Chenopodium quinoa | reverse complement strand
GGGCCTAAGCACTAAATGATCCAATTAAAAGCCCAAGGTCAAGGTTCAACTCTCCAATTGCACAAAAGTCAAAGGTCAGCCCACAAAGCATGCCAATTGGGCTAAGGCCCAACCTCACCATGTATGATGAGGTATAAAAGCCATCATATTGATACACGTTCATTCATACTCTGATTGAGATATATTCCACAAAAGCCTCAAGCTACAAACTCACTTGCATAGTGTCTTCCTTTTACACATTGTACTGACTTTAGCATCGGAGGGGCCTTCCTCGGCAACACCCCCGAGGCTAGTTTACGTGTGTTTACTGTGCAGGAAACCTTCGGCCCAACACAACTTGGACCGAATCCAGTCTTCTCCATTTCAGCGGACCTTCGGCAAGGTCCCATTGTTTTCCAACCCGAAACAATTTGGCGCCGTCTGTGGGGAAGACTTTCAAAAATCTTTAAGCCAAATTCCTAACCAAGATCATCTTGCAATTATCTTAGCAGCCATGGCTAAGAACCGCAAGAGCAAAAGCCTCCGTCAAGGAGCGGGCGAAAAGCCTAAAACCCCTACACCATCGCCCTCGCCGGACCGGAACTCTCCCAAGGGTGCCGGCTCGGGGGAGGATCATACAAGGAGGATTCCCTATCTCCCGTAATGCATGACTCTCAATATAGGCCGGACCACTCTCGGTCTAGCAGGGGTCAGTCTGATCATAGGACATATTCAGTGTCCCAAAGCCAACCATCGGCTGCGCGGCCTCATACCCACACTCGGCCGAGGACCCCTTTGACGGGGCCCAGTTCGGAAAGAGGTGGCAAGAGCGCTGGCAGTACTCATGGAGGCAATGAGGGCACAGAATATGCCACCGCCTCGTGATCGAACTCCTCCGCATACCCGGCATCAGCGGAGGAAGTTAGACCATGACGGTGGGAAAGCTTCCTTCCTTCCGGGAACTGGAAGAGTGGGAGGAGGATTCTTGGAAAAATGAAAAACAGAGGAAAAAGAACCCTCAATTATTTAAAGGATCCCTCATCCTCAAGACCAGAAGCGCATAAGAGCAGCAGCTCAGCTTCTCGGCCAGAATCTACTCGTCGAGAACCTGAGACTGTTCGCAGAAGCGTCCTTGACCGACTCGGCGGCCAGGAACCGAGCGTGCGTAGTCGCCTCTCGTTCCCTGCAGCCGAGGCCCAGACTTCCCAGCCAGGGACGAAAACCACTCCTACCTCTCTAAGAGGGCGGAGCGCGGTCCCTTCGGCCAGGAACAAGGGCAAGGCCGTTATGCTACCCGCTAGTTCACCATTCGAGCAATGGATACTGGAAGAGCGCGTACCCACGGTTAAAATACCGTCGCATATCACATATGACGGGACCACGGATCCGAAGGACCACGTGGCCTCGTATGAGACTCATATGCATCTTTGCCCCAGATCCGAGGCGACTTGGTGCAAATATTTCCCAACCACTCTCAAGGGGGTCGCGCAAGCGTGGATCTCCAAGGGAGTAAGGCAAGGCTCCATAACAGGTTGGGATGATCTGTCCTCCAAGTTCAGGAGCAAGTTTTCCACGGCAAAACCGCCGAGAGAAGACTACCGCAGAGCTCATGAGTCTGCAACAGGGGGAAACCGAAAGCCTCCGAGACTACCTGACCCGTTTCAGTAACGAGTCATCAAGCGTCTCCCAGCTGGACCAGGGGTTAGCTGTTTTTGCAATGCAGAATGGCCTTCAGCTAGGAAAATTCCTAGACTTCATGGTCATGCATACCCCGCAGACCTTGGAGGAAGCTCTTAGTGCTTCGGATAAGTTCATCCGAGCCGAAGAATGGAATAAAGCAAAAACCCAACCTCAATCCGGGGGAGGGAAACAGAGGCAAATACCCTTGTCTGAAGGCCAAGGCCATAAGGCAAAGGGAAAATCAAAGGCTCCGGAGCCATCTTTGGCCAACGACCTAAAGAAGGACAGATTAGCCTCATACACAGGCAGATACGAGTCCTACACTCCGCTCTCTCTTCCACGCGCCAAAATTTACAGTGTGACGAAGGAAGAGCAGAGTTACCGAAAGCCGCGACCACTCCAGAGTGGTATCAGCGAAAAAATAAAAATCAGTGGTGTGAGTTCCACGAGTCTTCGGGCCACAACACTGAGGAGTGTATCCAACTGAAGGACCAGATAGAGGACATGGTCCGGAAGGGATACTTGAAAAAATACATCGCGGATCACCGCGAGAAAAAAGAATCCGAGAGGTCAGCAAAGGACCCTCGGCAGGACCTTGATTTCCCCCGGAAAAACAGTAAAAAGCCGGAGGGGAAATTCCCTCCGATCAATGTTATCTCGGGAGGAATATACTCGCGGAGGGAGCACAAGCGCCACCTTAGAGCTTTTGACTCACCAGGTGAACAACGCTGACATTCAATCTCCCCAGTCGCCGGTGCCGAACATGACGTTCACAGCCGCCGACTGCCGGGGGATCACGTTCCCTCATGAGGATCCGTTGGTGATCATCGCCACGGTGGCCAACCACGACGTCAGTAAGGTCCTTGTTGACGGTGGCAGTGGAGCAAACATTCTGTTCCGAAAGGCCTATAATCAAATTAAGCTGAAGCCCAAGCACCTTACGCCGGTACCCTATCCGGTATCCGGGTTCAATGGGGCTTCAACTTATCCAGATGGGAAGGTGACACTTCCTATCACCATCGGTTGCGATGAGGCAGCCCGGAACGTCATGATTGAATTTTTGGTCATCGACGCTCCTTCAGTGTACAACGTGATTCTGGGGAGACCCATAATTCACGAGATCCAAGGGGTCGTCTCAACTTATCATCAGCTGATGATTTACGTCTCAGACGCCGGCTTCCCCGAAAGGATACAGGGCAACCAAAAAGACGCCCGAAGGTGCAATTACCTCAAACCATCCAGTAGTCGCCCAGACGATGACAAGGATGAGGAGGGGAAAGGAAAAGAAAGGGAGCCAAGCACAAAAAAGCCGAAAGGCCTAAGTGCTTCGGCCCAAGGATCCGTGCCCAGAGAAAAAGGGCCCGAAAGGGAAAAGGCTGACTCTTCAGCTGAACCGCAGGACTCAGAGAGCCAGCCGAAGAACACAAAGACTGGGACACCTGCTGACATTGGCAGCAGACCAGATTCTGAAGAGTTCAGTCCATCGGCAATGGACATGGACCAACAGACTGAAACAGTTGAGTTGGCTGAAGGAGATGCTGAGAAATGTGTAACAATCGGGATGGACCTTGATCCTAACACCCGTTGTGAACTTATTCAGCTCCTTCGGGATAACAGAGATGTGTTTGCTTTCTCGGCAGCTGATATGCCCGGGATAAGTTCAGACCTCATCTCCCATAAGCTTAATGTTGACCCAACGTGTCGACCAGTTAAGCAAAAGAAGCGGAATTACTCCGCCAATAAGAACCGAGACATCGCAGCCGAAGTCAAAAAATTATTGGAGGCAGGATTCATTGAACCTTGCCAATATCCAGAATGGCTGGCAAATGTGGTGATGGTTCAGAAGCCCAATGGTACCTGGAGGATGTGCGTTGACTTCACGGACCTAAATAAGGCTTGTCCAAAGGATTTCTATCCCTTGCCGAGAATCGATCAGCTAGTCGATTCGACAAGTGGCCATGCCTTGCTTAGCTTCATGGACGCATTCTCGGGGTATCATCAGATCTTTATGCACCCCGACGATCGAGCCAAGACAGCATTCGTCACGAACGCTGGGGTGTATAATTACAAAATGATGCCCTTCGGATTGAAAAATGCGGGGGCAACCTATCAAAGGCTAGTGGATCAAGTTTTCGCCGATCAAAAGGGCCGAAACATGGAAGTCTATGTTGACGATTCAATCGTCAAAAGCAAAAAACTAGAGGACCATGTAAAGGACCTGGCTGAAACTTTCGCCACCTTGAGAAAGCATCAAATGAAGCTGAATCCGAAGAAGTGTGTCTTCGGCGTGAAGTCAGGGAAATTCCTGGGGTTCATGGTCAGCAAAAGGGGGATTGATGCCAATCCCTCTAAAGTCAAAGCGGCGCTCGACCTTCCTGAGCCAAAAACGAAGCGGGATGTTCAGCGGCTCACCGGAAGAATGGCAGCCCTCTCGAGGTTCATTTCCAGAGCTTCGGATAAGGGGTTACCCTTCTTCAAAGCCCTGAAACTCCCGAAAACAAAAGAGCTCGTTTGGGAGGAAGAGCAAAAAGACGCCTTTCAACAGCTTTGGGAGCATCTGGCTCGACTCCCAACGCTGGCTAGCCCAGCTGAAGGAGAAACTTTATACCTATATGTGGCCGTTAGCCCGGCCACCATCAGCGCAGTATTGCTGAGGGAAGAGAGTAAGAGTCAACAACCGATCTATTTCGTCAGTCATACACTGACGGATGCCGAGACCCGCTATCCTCTACTCGAGAAAGTTGCTTTCGCGGTAGTAGTAGCTGCTCGGAAGCTGAGGCCCTATTTTGATTGCCATCAGATAGTGGTCTTAACTGATCAGCCGTTGGAAAAAGTTCTCGGCAAGGTTGAAAAATCTGGTAGGCTAGCCAAGTGGGCTTTTGAGCTCACCGAATTCAGCATCAGCTACCGTCCGAGAGCTGCCATTAAGGCTCAAGCCCTGGCGGATTTCTTGGCCGAATGCTCATACCAAGAAGTGCTGGACAGTGAAAAGAAAGTCTGGACCGTGTTTACGGATGGGTCTTCCACCGAAAACGGTTCGGGGGCAGGAGTAGTGATAACTTCTCCCGAAGGCAAATCCTTTGAGGGCCGGATATTACTGGCCCACCATGATCGCAGATGCTAAGGAGCTGGTTCGGAAATGCGAAAAATGTCAAAAATATGCTCCAGTTATCAATCAGCCAGCAAGGGATCTTCAGCCGATCCTTAATCCACTCCCATTTGCCCAATGGGGACTGGATATACTGGGACCATTTCCAGAGGCTGTGTACCAGAAAAAATGGCTGATAGTTGGTGTCGACTACTTCAGTAAATGGATCGAGGCCGAAGCAGCCTCGAACATTACAGAGCAAACTGTCAGAAAATTTATCTGGCAGAATATCATCACTCGCTTTGGCATCCCGAGAGTATTTGTCTTCGATCATGGGAGGCAATTTGACAACTTACCGCTGAAGCGATATACAGATCAGTTCGGCATAAAACTGGCATATTCAGCAGTATGCCACCCGCAAAGTAACGGACAAGCCGAAGCAGCAAATAAACAGATCTTAAATGCCCTCAAGAAGAGGGTGGAAGATCAAAAGTCCAAATGGCTAGAGGAGCTCCCTGGAACCCTTTGGTCCCTTCGGACAACTGAAAAAGAGGCAACGGGCCACTCACCTTTTGAACTGGTGTATGGTGCCGAAGCCGTCCTTCCAGTGGAAATTGGCTCTGAGAGCCTTCGAGTGCACCATTTCTCGGCTGAGAATGAGCGACTGATGAGGGAATCTCTCGATTTCCTCGACGAAGTAAGAGACTCAGCTCGAGATAAAATGGCCGCCTATAAGCAGAGAGTCAGCAAATTTTATAACCGAAGGGTCCATGCAAGGCCTCTCAAAATTGGAGATCTTGTCCTTCGGAATGCTGCTGCAGTTCAGAAAGGCCGAATCCATGGGAAACTCTCAGCTACATGGGAGGGACCTTATGATATTTATGATGAGCTTCAGCCAGGGACATACCGACTTCGGCAGTTGGATGGAACTGAGTTGAAAAATCACTGGAACGCTGATGTACTGAAAAAATATCATGTGTAAACCCTTCGGGGCAGAACAATCTTTGTAAGTACATTTTGAACTAATGAAAGGCCTTGGAGCCGCCATTTATATAAATATTTACAATTTATCCTTTCAAAATTTTCTTTGTTCTATCTACTCTTTAAGGGTTTTTTATTCAGCCTCGTCTGAAACCTTCGCCTTCGGGTAACTGGGTTTCAGATTGCTGACAAAACTCGTCTTTTTAAAGAACACCGGTCTTTCAGCTGAAGTCAAACTTCAGTAAGACTTGTTCTCCAAAGACAGGAGTCCATGGACAATTCTGGGATATTGCCTTAACTGAGCCTTGTATCCCAGAGAGCCATTATCCGAAACATTGCCTTAAGTTGGCCCTGTGTTTCGGGTATCCATTTTTCAAAGATAGACAGAAAATCAAGGATAACAGCAACAGTTGAAATTTTTAAAAATCAGCCTCGTCTGAAACCTTCGCCTTCGGGTAACTGGGTTTCAGATGGCTTACAAAACTCGTCTTTTTAAAGAACACTGGTCTTTCAGCTGAAGTCAAACTTCAGTAAGACCTGTTCTCCAAAGACATTAGTCCATGGACAATTCTGGGATATTGCCTTAACTGAGCCTTGTATCCCAGAAAGCCATTATTCGAAACATTGCCTTCAGTTGGCCCTGTGTTTCGGATATGCGTCTTCTTTAAGAACACTGGTCTTTCAGACAAAGTCAGTCTTCAGTAAGACTTGTTCTAAAGAGGTTAGTCCATGGGCAATTCTGGGATATTGCCTTAACTGAGCCTTGTATCCCAGAAAGCTAATATCCCAAGCATTGCCTTCAGTTGGCCCTGTGTTTCGGATATCCAACTTTCAGACAAAGTCAATCTTCAGTAAGACTTGTATCCCAGAAGCATTGCCTTCAGTTGGCCCTGTGTTTCGGATACTTCAATAAAGAAATTGCTTATTCAGCTGAAGTCATACTTCAATTTCTGGGGGGGGCAAGAAGCACTCAGTGCAAGTATGTTCGTCAGAATTGAAGAAAAGAGCATTAAAAAATAAAGCAACTGAAGAAAAGAGCATCAAAATAAAGCAACTGAAGAAAAGAGCATCAAATTAATATTTCATGCTCAAAAATTGAGCTACAAGTTCAATAATTCAATATCGGCAGCCGCCCACAAGCGGAAAATAACAGCTGCCGAAATACGTACATAAGCAAAAAAATAAAACTGCTGTACGACAAGGCAAGCTGAAGCAAAAAACAAGGCAAAAAACTCAGAAAGCGGCAAGTCTAAAGTTAAGCACATGATGAACCGCAAGATTCTGAAGACGACTGCCCGAGTTCCTATGCTTCAGCCTGAGGATCAGACTGATCAGCGTTGAGCCCCATGGTGGCCTCAGCCCCAGCAGCAGAAGAAGCGGGCTTTGCACTTTGCCGAGCCTCCCTTTCCCTCTGCTCAGCTTCCAACTCCAGTCTCTCAGCTTCCTCTTCGGCTTCCTCAGCCTTAAGAATTTCAGCTTCGGCTGGAGTTGCATACTTCATGTGAGGGTCTTCGGGATTCTGGACCCACTCAGCACATTTAGACCAGTCCAGCTTCGGCTCAGCATGAAGGCAGACTCTTCGGCAAACTCGGAATCCGTTTCTGAAACCCATCTCATATTCCTCTTGGGTATAGATACGGACTTTGAGTAAAGCCTCAGCATCAGCCAGTTTCTTCTGGGTCTCCTCCAAGTCTTCCTTGGATTTCTTCAGCTCATCAGCGACCTTGGAGGAAGAACCTTTTAGCTCATTCAGCTCTTGCTGAATTTGGAAAGCCTTAGTCTGAGCTTGGGCCACTTCAACTTTCTGGATCAGCAGTTGATTCTCAGTCTCTTGGAATTTAGCTCTTTGGGCTTCAGCAGCAGCAGTAGCCTCTGAGAGTTGGACGTCTTTGGCCAGGAGCAACTCTTCAGCAGCCATTCGGCTGGCTTCAAGAGCCTCTAGACGCTGCTGCACTTCAGCTTGTGCAGCAGTTCCTTCTTGAATTCGGCTCTCAACAGCAGCCTTGAATTTGGAGACGTCCACTCCCATATGCTCCTGGAGGAATTTTTCCCCTTCCATCAGTGGGGGAAAAACTTCCTTCTCCATAGCATCGCAGAAGGTTTTCAGGGCTTCAGCAGCTTTTTTCCCGTACTCCTCAACCTCCTGCTGCTTCTCTTCAGCTGCTGCTTGCTTCAGCTTAGCAAGCTTTACTTCCTCTTCAGCCACCTTCTTGTCGTGCACAGCAGCGTCTACCCTATCTTGTAGGGTATCTATCAGCTCTACAGTGAGAGTCTGATTGTGCACGAACTGAAAACAGGAAGACAAAAATAAATAAATAAATAAATATATATATATATAAAGAGCTGAATTTCGGAGGAAATGAAGACAAGGAAAATTACCTGCATCATCAGCAGTTGGTTAGACCTGGCTGGGTCAGGAACTGATCTGCTGGATTCGCCCATCCCAGCAGTGGCCTTCAGCGACCAGATCCTTGCCCTGTCTACTTCGGACATGCCAGCAAAATTGCCGAAGTAGGCTGCAGCTACTTCTCGGTTTTGACCCCATATGAGGTCCCAGATGTGGTCTGGGATTGGAATTCGGGGGGCCGAGAAACCCATTTCTCCAGAATGCAGAGTCTGGAAAGAAGGGAAGGATGACGATGGAGCTTGATTAGCTTTGGTTGTCTCAGCATCATCCTTCTCAGAGGAGTCAATTACTATGACCTCCTCTTCTTCAGGGGTGAGGACGAAAGCCTCAACCTCTCTTGCGATGTCTGTCGTGAAGCCCTCAGCGCTGGACATCACGGCATCCTTATTTTCGTGCTCATCAGCACTCTTCTTGATTTCTTCTTGGACCCCTCCCTTAGGTTCGGGAGTTCTCTGATCCACCTCCATCTCAGGAGGTGGCGGAGGGGTCTTTTGAGGTGATTGGGGTGTTGGCTGGGGAACCCTCGGCGATCCGTTGCCTTCCTCAGGTTCCCTTATTGCGACGCCGATGGTCATCGGCCTCTGCTGAAAGTCATGAGGGCCGATGATGGCCATCCTTCGGCGCCTTTTCAGAAGGGGCTGCTCGTCCATATCTGAGTCTGAAGACTCTTGTATTTGGTCTTCGGGACGAACAGGAGCTTTGCCTTCTCTGTGTCTGTTACTCTCTTCAGACTGTAACAGAGGGGGGAAGAATAATGTGAGTAAAAAAAAAAAAAAAAAAAAAAGAAAAAAAGAAAAAAGAAAAGAAAAAAGAAAAAGTTGTCGGAAAGCTCACCGAGGTCTTCAGCAAAGCCTCGTCTTCTTCAGCTGCTCTAGCTGCAGCTTCGGCTTCAGCAGCTCTGGAGGACCCTTCTCCTCCTTCGCAAGCTTCGAGTACCCGTGCAACCTCTTCGGCTGTGCGGGCAGCTTCAGCTTCTTCGTTCAGCAGCTGAAACCAAGGGTCTCTCTTCTTCCACCAAGGCTTCTGCCTCTGATACAGAGCAACAGCCTCAATTTGGAAGTGGGAAGAGTCTAGATGAACTTCCCTATGCCTCGGCTCAGTGATAGACGGGGCCCGTTCAGTTACAACTCGCTCTCGGTTGACACCAAGACGAGCGTAGTTAATGCCAACGTTGGTCTCGTCCCGCTCTGAAAAAAGGAAAGGGGAAAGTTTAGCTCAGATATATCGGCACAGCATAAAAAAAGCAAAGCGAGAGAAGAAAAAGAGGTAGTTAAAAAGCCTCGGCCCCAGCCGAAGAAGCTTACCATCCTTAAACTTTCGGCTGAGGCCAACAGCTGCTAGCATGTTCTCTTGGAAAACGTAATGCGTATCGGGGAGCCAAGTCTCCGGGATATGCTGCATTCGACCACTCCCCCCGGGTTCGGCAGCTTGCCGAAGATATGTTGCTGATCCAGGTTCGGATCCGCCCCGTTATCTGCGGGGGGACCTAGACTTCCCATTTCGGGATCAGGCTCAGCTAAGTACCGGGGAGCGCTGAAGACGCAAGGGTGGCCCGGATCTGTGGGTTCCCTAACCCAAATCCATTGACCTCTCCAGTCCTTGTCTGAAGAGTCGTTTGGCCACATGGTCAAGTATTGGGGCCGGGACTCAATCCGGTACCACCCACAACCATGGCTTCCGTGCCCACTCTGAATATTTGGCACTAGCCGATGGAGCTTTTTGAAGCAGTGCAGGTTCGGCACGTACTTGAAGAACTTGCAGACCCATAAGTATGTCATCACCCTTCGGATGCTGGTGGGGGTTAGCTGACATAGGGAGATGTTGTAATGGATCAGCAAGTCTCGGACAAAAACGTCCAAAGGGAACCTCAGCCCGTACTGAAGCTGTCTCGTGTACACCCCCACATACCCCGGGGGTGGACGATGGATTCTATCGGATGCTGAGGGCATTCGGCACCAATATCCATCAGCTTCAAAAATGCCGTAATGCAACTCAATTTGCTCGGCAAATCGATATTGATCGGCGTTCTCTACCCACCATGAGTAGGGGCGGTTCTTTATCATGGCCGAAACGACTTCGGCATTCTCCCATTCTGAAAACCCAGGGAGGATATCCCAAAGGACAGCGGGAACTTCATCATCCCGTCCAGAAGCGCTCGGCTCATCCGTTCTTTGAGGAGGAGCCGAGGAAAGGGGAGTCGCCCTAATCCCTTCAGCAGGGTCAGACTCCGGCCTTTGACCATTCCAGGTCCCAATCCTGTTCCTAGGATCGGGAATCGGCCTTGCTCTTCTTGGAGCACGGGCTCTACCTCTAACTCCTCTTGCCATTGATTATTTCGAAGAGGAAAGTCGAAAGAAAAGGGGAAGGAGTTCGAATTTGAAGAAAAATAAACTGAAATCAAAGGAATTTACCTTAATCTGAAGCGAAAGTTGCCGATTTACGAGTTCGTAGTGGCAAGTCTCAGTTTCTAAGCTCAATGCTCGGGGAATTTGCGAAGTTTTGATGCGGGTTCTTGGTTTCTCTCTCGAGGAATTCTGGGTTTGTGTTGGTGAATAAGTGAGGAGAATGACGCGCCTCTGTTTATATCTCCAGGTACGGGATACGAAGAGTCTGTGCTTTAATTTCTCTTAAATACCCACTAAGTAACCATTAAACACATGATCTTGTGATTAAACTGCCCATTATCCGTCCAACTTCCGCAATCATTAACCGTTGTTATCTCATTAATTACGGTTTAAATTCAAATTTTTGGATCAATTAAATCATTTACTTCCCTCCTTTTCTGAATTAAATCAAACCCGACCCGTCATCCTTCCAAATCGGGTCTGGGGGGCAAGTTGTTTGGGTCCAATTTAGTCAAAATTGGGCCTAAGCACTAAATGATCCAATTAAAAGCCCAAGGTCAAGGTTCAACTCTCCAATTGCACAAAAGTCAAAGGTCAGCCCACAAAGCATGCCAATTGGGCTAAGGCCCAACCTCACCATGTATGATGAGGTATAAAAGCCATCATATTGATACACGTTCATTCATACTCTGATTGAGATATATTCCACAAAAGCCTCAAGCTACAAACTCTCTTGCATAGTGTCTTCCTTTTACACATTGTACTGACTTTAGCATCGGAGGGGCCTTCCTCGGCAACACCCCCGAGGCTAGTTTACGTGTGTTTACTGTGCAGGAAACCTTCGGCCCAAGACAACTTGGACCGAATCCAGTCTTCTCCATTTCAGCGGACCTTCGGCAAGGTCCCATTGTTTTCACCCGAAACAGTATGTAATTTAGAAATATATCAGATTCTTTATGCTTCCTAGTATGATCCTGTTTATCTTTGTACAAATTTATGTTAATTGACAACAAATGACATGATCCTACAACCCGGCATGAAATTAGCGCGTTTGGAACAAGGTTTTCACCTGTTTGGATATAGCAGATTAGCAGGTTGGTTTGTTTTAAACCTGCTTGGATTCAGTAAGTGAGGTGACTTCACAAAATCCACTTATTAATGCTAGGCTATTACCACTATTATTAGTGTGGCTTGCAATAGTGTTCTTTTTCTTAATTAAATGGTTTGTTCTTTGCTTGTTGAACCTGATTTTCAGCACTGTTAGGGGACATGAAAAAGGCTTTTGAAGGGAATACCTTCACTATAGATTTCTTGCTGTAAATTCTCTTGTTAATGAAATGTTGCGTGGTAGTATGTTATTGCCATCTCATGGGTGATGGATATAAATGGAATTGATTTTTTCTGATGTGACCACAATGTTGAACTTGTGCAAATTTGGTGCTTCATATACTGTATGTGCTCATAATGCTTCAAGTGAGCCATCTCAACCAATTCAAGGTTAATTTTAGTGTGCAAGATTTTTCTTTTGATTTTATAAATGAAATAGATTTTTCTTCTGTGTCTATGATCTTATACTTGTGTAATTTTGCTGTTTCATTATTATATACTGTATGTTCTTTAATTGCTTTAAGATGGAAGGTTAAAAATGTGTTATAATGTTAACCCAGAAAGACTGTCTTTAAATTCACTACAAACCTAAAAGATTTCATAATGAATTGATACAAGAGTTTCTATTCTTGCATAATCATTCATTGCATTTGGCTTAGTTTTATAAAATGCTTTATTGGTGTTGTATATCCACACTTTATTTAGAAGCTGGCATGCCTTCTCTATTATTCTTGATTGTCAACCTTTTTCCTATGGAGGAGGATGCTCTTATGTTGATTTGTTTATTTATTTATTGCTTGATGATAGGAGGATGAGATGCCATAAGCATGGCTAATGCTTTCTTATTTGTAACCAACTCCTTTCTTTGGAATTAGCTTACTTACTTATGAGTTATGACCCTTGTTTTCCATGTAGGGTGTTGCTGATAACATTTGTGTATACAGAAAGGAGATACACCAATCTGCTGGAGAGAGTACTCAGGCCCTACAAGATGTAGCTAAAGATCCAACTCTTCCCCGGACCAAGTCTGTCCGTTGTACTCAATGCAATCATGGAGAGGCTGTCTTTTACCAGGTGAACCTCAAATTTTGTTTATTCTCTTTGCAAGGGTTTCATGTGATCTGTTAGCTGTTATAACCAAGCACCATTGTTGTTTGCTACTTTGGCCATCCTTACCATGGAACTTATGATGCACTGAACAATCTATTGCTTAGTTATCATTACAATTCTAGGATCTTATGATATGGTGATCATTTTATTATTTTGACCTCTTATCGTGGTTTGGTTCCTACCTAAAATGCAAAGTTCTACTGCTGTGCTAAGTTGGGGGGAATTTATAGAAGGGGAAAAATGTTTTAAAAAAAAAGAGCATGGGCTAGCCAAATTTGAAGGCTATAATACACGAAATTGAAGCAATTTAGGAGGTGTCGGGACCCAGTGTCAGAAATTAACGGAATTGTACGGAATGCATCCCGGGGTCATATAACGTTGTTTGGACCCATATATGACCATAAGTTGGCTACATAAAGTCCTCGTGAAAGCCTATAGCCAATACAAGAGGCGTGTACGAAAACGAGTAAATTGGATGCTTAAAGGCAAATTGGATAATTTCACCCACCCAATTGGACTCCTGGAGGGTATTAGGCACTATAGGTAGCTTCTCGGCAATTTTTATTTCCGGGTCAAAAAAAGTCGAAAATTGGCAAAATTTCGGAGGTACACGGTTTTTGGCCAATTTCGGAGGTTTCGGGACCCGGTGTCGAAAAGTCTCAAGATATTAGGGGATACATCCCGAGGTCATATAATGTCGTTTGGAACCATATATGATCATTATATGTTGTCATAAATGTCCATGGTAGCCTCGAGTTTATGAAATCTGTGCAAGTTGTAAACGGGTAAATTGACAGTTTAAAGGCATATTGGATGGTTTTAACCACCCAAATGGACCCCCGGGGTATATTAGGATTTATGGAAAGCATCTCGGCAATTTTTGTTTACGGGTCAAAAAAAGTCGAAAATTGGCAAAATTGAAGGCTATAATACACGTTTTTTGGCCAATTTTTTACACTTTTTCAAAAAATGAACTGAATGTGCGGGGTGAGTCATAGGCTCATATAAGATGATTTGAAACCATAACACACCTGTAAAGATGTTTATAAAGTACCAAGAATGAGTTTTATTTCTATTTTGAAGTATAATGATGTGATGTGGCTTGATTATAATGATACATATTGCATCTTACTGAATCAAGATGCCAATTTTCTTTCTAGTCTTTCTGTAAGACACTACAAGAATCATGTCAGTTCTTTTAGCTCTTTTCTTTCTATTTCTTTTTGGATATAGGAGGGAGGAGGGGGGGATTGGCAGATTGTAGTGTGGAAGGAGTCCTATCACTTATCCATGATAATATCTCAAATTCTTTCATGCTTATGGACATTTAGGTTTGACTTAGGACACGAGATTCTTATGTGTCATACTTCGTAACCCAGGACTGGCTTTTCTCTATACCATGATGAATTTCACTATATGTTTCTAATCCATTTCATTTCGGGTAATTATCCAGGAAACACTGAGAGGAGAGGAAGGTATGACATTGTTCTTTGTCTGCTGCAATCCGACCTGTAATCATAAATGGAGAGATTGATTTCCCCCTCTTTATGCTGATGTATCTGCTGACCAGTTCATGATTCTAATCATCCTAATTTGTATTTTTGGAAACCTACAGCAGATTTAATTTTGGTGTTTTCACAATTTAGCAATGTTAAGTTGTAATTTCAACCATTGGTAATACATGATCCTGCTGATTAAATCTCTTGTGCATGAGGGTTTCACACTTTCACTTGCGTCCCAACGCTTTTGAATACATTGATTCTACAGATTGAAAGGATTCCTTTATGGATTCCTTTTTTTTTTTGGGGGTGGGGGGGGGGGGAGGTAGGGGAAAGCAGGTCGGGTTTGGTTAAGTCGGTTGGGTCTAATTTCGAATTTTTCTTTTGTGAGGGGTCTAATTCCAAACTTGAGTCATGCTAAATTATTGTGTTCATATGAGTCGAAATCTGAATTGAATAATTTTTTTTTAGATCCGGTCAAATTTTGCTCTATTCATTCATTAGTGCATCAAATTGATTAAATTGTGACAATGAGTCTATAATCTCCATAATTATAATTTTTCAGGCCAACAACAGGAGCTTCATTATCCATTTGATTAAGATCGATTTATAAATTTAACAAAAAATTTTGTATACATCCGGTTTACACTAATATTAGTGTACATCAAGCAGTATAAGGGTAACTTTTAGCTAATTTATCAACAACAAGAAAAGTTTTATAAAGGTAATTTAATTACATTCAATCACTAATAATTGATTTTCAGTCATTTAAAATGTGATTCTTTACTAATAAAGTGTAAATAATTTTTATTTGAATTTGGTTACTTTAACGCATATTGGGGTAACTTTTATTCATTTCATGGGTAACTTTTAATCATTTTAGGTTATCTTTATAATGGATGTACAATAATTATTGTACACCCGATTTTTTTAAAAGTTTGTGTAAATTTAATTATTCATTAAAAAAAGGGTTTTTCTATACAGTGCCCCTGAGGTATTGACTTTTCTAAGTTGTACCCACCCATTTTCAAAATTCTACACTGTACCCCGAAGTATCTTTAGTGTCTACGATGTAACCCTGCCCTAATCCCTCCGTTAACTTTCCGTTAACTTAAAAAAAAAAAAATTAAAAAACAACAAAAAAACCATAAACACCTCTCTCCTCCCTCACAACTACCCACCAGCCACAACTAGACCTCCAGCCGCACCACCGCCGCACCCCCAGCCGCACCACCGAGCCGCGCTCCTCTCTCCTCGACCCACCACCGCGCGTCACCACCTAGTGCACCACCAAAGAAACTATTGGACAAGGCAATGGAGGAATTCGAATTCGAAGTGAAATTTTGACAAATTGGTTTAGGGCTTTTATTTCATTGGATTCTAATTGCAAAATTAAGTTGTTAATTGTTGTTATTGTTTTGAAATCAAAGAATTTGGTTTAAAATAATAGAAGACCCTAATTTTTTTCCCCAATTTGATTTTAATTGTTAAATCATCAATTTTGGTGCAATTAGATTGAGATTCAATACACAAAACTTGTTTTAATTGATTTTTCCAATAAAAATCTGCAAGAATATAGTTCAATTGGTCGAAAATTTGGGCATGAAGAACGAAATTTGGGCTGTCGCGCGAAATGGTGCGGCTGGTGGGTCGAGGAAAGAGGAGCGTGGCTCGGTTGAGAGAGGAGAGAGGAGGGTTACGCGCGCGGTGGTGGGTCGAGAAGAGAGGAGCGCGCACGGCTTGGTGGTGCGGCTGGGGGTGCGGCAGTGGTGCGGTGGAGGTGTAGTGGTGGGTAGTCGTGAGGGAGGAGAGAGAGGTGTTTGGGTTTTTTTTTTGTTTTTTTTTAATTTATTTATTTTGAAGTTAACGGAAATTTAACGGAGGGATTAAGATAGGGTTACATCGTAGACGCTAAAGGTAACTTGAGGGTACAGTGTAGAATTTTGAAAATGAGTGGGCACAGCTTGGAAAAGTCAATACCTCAGGGGCACTGTATAGAATAACCCTTAAAAAAAAATTGTTATCACACGGGTAGAAAACAAGCATGCCAAAATAGAAGTACTTCGTCCATTTCTTAGTAGATTAGTCACGTTTGCCAATTCACAAATTCAATCATTATTCCATTAATATCTTTAATTATCGATAAATAAAATTTTTAAACGTTGATGTTTTGAAAATATATATCATGACAAAGTAAACAAGGTTCACATGACTATATATTTCATTGTTTGTAAATCGCAAAACACGATTTTTTTTGTAAAAAAAAAAATGCTTGAAAAGGGTTTAAAATCAAAACATGGCAACTAAAAAACGGAGGTGATATATAAACGGAATTACGGAGTAATTATTTAAGGGCCTTAAGTTTTAATAAGTGTTAAACCCCAACAAAACACGTAACTAATTTCCAGGCTGCTGAAATCTAAAACCCCAGCTCCTATACTCAAGACTGAAGAACAAGAGTAAGAAGCACACAAAATTAGGGCATCCAATTTTTTTTTCTCCGATAATCTGATTTTCCGAAAACTATTTCTCCAAAATTTCCCCAATTAACTCAATTCGAGCTTTATACATTATCCAAGATGAGTACCATGAAGTTTTGCCGTGAATGGTCAGTGACTTTCTCATCTTCTTCTGCAAAAAAAATTTAATCAATTAATTCAACAATTTTCTTGCTTTAATAGTGATAAATTTCTATTTTTTCTGATTTTTTATTGTTAATTTTTGTGCGTGAATGAACAGCAACAATATTCTGTACCCAAAGGAGGACAAAGATCATAAGATTCTCCTTTACGCTTGCCGAAATTGCGATCACCAGGTTTTCAATTCTCTCGCCTTTTTGTGTTTGCTAGCTTTCTTAATTGCAGTTATAAGTTTAATTAGGGTTTTATGGTCAGGAATTTTTTGATTCTTAATTGGTCTTACATTAATTAGTAATATGGAGTAATTGAGTTTTGAATCATTGTTGGGTTTTACATTAATTGATAAAAGCTGAAATTTTTATGCAATAAGATTATTGATCTTATAGTCTTATTAACTGGGTTTATAGTTTGGCATTATGAAATTGGTTTCGATTATGAAACGAGTAAGGGGTTTGGATGTGGGAAGCTGTTCTGCTGTACTATAACTTTAAATTTGCATCGATGGCGGCAATACTTAGCCAGAATTTGAGATGAGGATTGTATTTTATATTATCTAGAAAATATATGGAGTAGTGCTTCATAGTATGAATAAAGATGGCCAATTTGCATATTATAGGAGTTGAAAGGCGGTTGAAAAGGGAACACCTTTCATTTGAGTAATGTGGTTAATTTTCTTGTTGAAGGAATGTTGCCTAGCAGTGGTATTGGTGATCCAATATCTCGTGGATATAAATGGAACATTAGTAAAGTCTCGTAATGTTGTTAATAGAAGCCAAGTCTGTGTTACTACGATGAAACATTAGTAAAGTGTCAAGAACCGGTTTTCTCACACAATGTAATTAAGATTAATTAACACTAAAGGAAGGTAAGCTTGAGTAATTTGATTAATAGTGGAAACTGAAAGGTTACAGGATAACAATAGCTTTAGGCTATTAATCTTTAAGTAGCTTTAGGCTACAACTCTCAAAGGAATTCTCTCAACATTTTTCTGGATAATCGGCTACTACTATCTATCATACAATTTATACTCAAGCTCTAACATAACCTAAAACTAATACTAGTTGACTTCCAAGGCTTAGGGAACAACAACCTTTTGCCATGGTTACAAAATGGTGTCTCATCCTTTTCAAGCTTGTCTCTTTCCCAATTTGGCTTCCTTGACAATTGCTACTGCCCTCCCTGTTCCTCCACTTCTGCTGCTTGCTCCTCATGGTTACCGTTGTATTTGATTTGCTTGTGCCCTTGACCCCACTTGTGAACTTGACCCATCTTGGACCTGCGGTGGTAAACCTTAATGGGCTGGCCCAATTTCGGGTCTATCACATAAAGACTCTTAATGTTGTTAATAGAAGCCAAGTCTCTGAATTCATTATGAACCTAGCAGCCTTGCCTCTGCTTGCTAACTTACCTATGATCTTTATCTTTCATGTAGGAGGTTGCTGATAACAACTGCGTATACAGAAATGAGATACATCATGCTGTTGGTGAACGTACTCAGGTCTTACAAGATGTAGCTGCAGATCCAACTCTTCCCCGTACAAAGTCAGTCCGTTGTACTCAATGCAACCATGGAGAGGCTGTATTTTTCCAGGTGAACTTTAACTTTTGGTTATAATCCTTGCAAGCACATGAGTTTGTGGGTGTACTCCTTTCACCTACAAAATCTTTGGCTGCTGTCTTGAGCACCTTACTATGGAACTCACAATGCAGTGATTTATTTATATAATCACTCTAAAATCTAAATTCAGCACTAGATGGGGAGTAGGAAAAGGGGAGCTAAACAATTTAATAAAAAAACTTGCTATGACTAAGCCTTTTGTGATTGCCATTTTGCAAAAGTTGCTACGACATTATGTTTCTAGGTTGTTGCTACCAACTAAACTCTCTTTGCCACTACGATCTTTTGATACATATTGCATCTTTACTGATTAAGACAACAATATTCAGAATCATGCAAAAATTCTCTGAGATATTGTTAAAATCATGTAAGCGCTTACTGATCAGGTCATTCTGTCTCTGCATAGTTTAGATATCCATGTCAGGTAGGGCAGGGTAGAGCAGTGGCACCATGGAAAAGGGAGGGGGGTATATTTTTGCTTGGTTCACCACTTCTACAAATAGTATATCAGATTATTTCTTGCTTTTGCAGAATTAGTTTTTTTTTTGTTTTTTTTTTTTTTTTGAGGAAAACGTTTGGTAAGCATAAAAAAACAAGACTTTAGGACATGAGATCTTTAGTTGAAAAAAAAAATGTAAGACAATGAACAGGTTCAGTTTTATATTGTTATACTTCTAAAGTTATTTATTACAGCTTGCTGTTCTAAGATTACTACGCAATATTTACTATGAATTACCTTTCAGTGGTTGATTGAAGTTAATTTTCTTCTCTTCTTTTCTTGACAACCGAGTTAATTTTCTAATTCAATTCAAATGGAACTTACTGTTCAGGCAACATCTAGAGGAGAGGAAGGTATGACATTGTTCTTTGTCTGCTGCAATCCAAGCTGTGGTCATCGCTGGAGAGATTGATCGTCCCAACTTTATGCTAATGAATCTGCTCTGACCAGCTGTTTCTGATATCATGTATATTATAAAACCAACAGCAAGACTAATATTGGTGGATTAGTTATTAAGCTCTGTGAACTAGAGTTACCCCTTGCTTTAAGATGTATACAATATCAAATTACTCTGCATAAATTACCAGTCTTTTTAATATTGTATTGGCAATTTACCAGTTTGGCATCTGTTTTTTGTTCCACTTGTTCTAACTTCTTAGGCTCTTAGTTAACAGTAATGCCCTGCTAATGTCTTCTTTCTTTTCCATTATTGATTCAAACATTTGTCTACATGTGATTTCCCCTTAAATTATACAATTTGGTTCGTCTAAACATTTCGACAATTTTTATTTCCGAGCGAAAAAAAGTCAAATAATTCCAAAATGGCTAATATCCACACTTTTTGAGAAATTTTGGAGTTTTCGGAGGCCGGTGTCAAAAAAAAAAAGAAGAGATTTTAGGGGATACTTCTCGGAGTCATATAATGTCGTTTGGAACCATAAATAATCATTATATGTTGTCATAAATGTTCGTGGTCGGCTTGAGTTAATGAAATCGATACGAGTTGTAAACTGGTAAATTGGTCGTTTAAAGACAAATTGGATGGTTACACCCACCCAATTGGACTCCCAAAGGGAATTAGGGATCATGATAAACATTTCGGCAATTTTTATTTACGGGAGAAAAAAAAAGTAAAAAAAACTCCAAAATTAAAGGCGAATATCAACACTTTTTGAGAAATTTTGGAGGTTTTAGGCCCGGTGTCGAAAAGTTTTGAAATTCTAGGAGATATATCTCGGGGTCATATAATGTCATTTGAAACCATATATGATCATTATTTGTTGTTATAAATATTCGTGGTAGGCTAGAGTTAATGAAATCAGTGCAAGTTGTAAACCAGTAAATTGGGCGCTTAAAGACAAATTAGATGGTTCCGACCACTCAAGTGGACTTCCAGAGGGTATTGGGGACTATGGTAAACATTTCGGGAATTTTTATTTCCGGTCGACAAAAAGTCAAAAAATTCCAAAATTAAAGTCTAATATCCACACTTTTTAAGAAATTTTGGGGGTTTCGGGACCGGTTCGAAAAGTTTTGAAATTCTAAGTGATATATCTCGGGGTCATATAATGTTGTTTGGAAAAATATATGATCATTATTTGTTGTTATATATAATCGTTGTAGGCTTGAGTTAATGAAAACGGTGCAAGTTGTAAACATGTAAATTGGTCGTTTAAAGGCAAATTAGATGGTTCTACCCGCCCAATTGGACTCCCGGGGAGGTATTAGGGAACATGGTAAACATTTTGGCAATTTTTATTTCCGGTCCATAAAAAGTCAAAAAATTCCAAAATTAAAGGCATTTATCCACACTTTTTGAGAAATTTTGGAGGTTTCGGGACCGGTGTCGAAAAGTTTTGAAATTCTAAGGGATATATCTCGGGTCATATAATGTCGTTTGGAACCATATATGATCATTATTTGTTATTATAAATGTTCGTGGTAGGCTTGAGTTAATGAAATCGGTGCGAGTTGTAAACCGGTAAATTGGTCGCTTAAAGACAAATTAGATGGTTTCACCAACCCAATAGGACTCCGGGGGGGGGGGGTATTAGGGATCATGGTAAACATTTCGGCAATTTTTATTTTCGCGCGAAAAAAAGTCAATTTCCAAAATTAAAGACTAATACCCACACTTTTTGAGAAGTTTTGGAGTTTTCGGGCCCGGTGTCGAAAAGTTTTAAAATTCTAGGGGATATATCTCGGGGTCATATAATACTGTTTGGAACCTTATATGATCATTATTTGTTGTTATAAATGATCGTTGTAGGCTTGAGTTAATGATATCGGTGCAAATTGTAAACCGGTAAATTAGTCGTTTAAAGGCAAATTAGATGGTTCCACCAACCCAATTGGACCCCCGGGGGGTTTAAGGGATCATAGTAAACATTTCGGAAATTTTTATTTTCGGGCGAAAAAAAGTCAAAAAAAATCCAAAATTCCAAAATTAAAGGCTAATATCCACACTTTTTGAGAAATTTTGGAGGTTTCGGGCCCGGTGTTGAAAAGTTTTTAAATTCTAGTGGATATATCTCGGGGTCATATAATGCTATCTGGAACCTTATATGATCATTATTTGTTGTTATAAATGATCGGTGTAGCCTTGAGTTAATGAAATCAGTGCAAATTGTAAACCGGTAAATTGGTCGTTTAAAGGCAAATTAGATGGTTCCACCCCCCAATTGGACTCACGAGGGGTATTAGGGATCATAGTAAAATTTCGGCAATTTTTATTTTCAGGCGAAAAAAAGTAAAAAATTCCAAAATTAAAGGCTAATATCCACAATTTTTGAGAAGTTTTGGAGGTTTCGGGCCCGGTGTCGAAAAGTTTTAAAACTCTAGGGGATATATCTCGGGGTCATATAATGCTGTTTGGAACCTTATGTGATCATTATTTGTTGTTATAAATGATCGTTGTAGGCTTGACTTAATGAAATCGGTGCAAATTGTAAACCGGTAAATTAGTCGTTTAAAGGCAAATTAGATGGTTCCACCAACCCAATTGGACCCCCGGGGGGTTTAAGGGATCATAGTAAACATTTCGGCAATTTTTATTTCCGGTTGAAAAAAAGTCAAAAAATTCCAAAATTAAAGGCTAATATCCACACTTTTTTATGAGAACTTTTGGAGGTTTCGAGCCCGGTGTCAAAAAGTTTTAAAATTTTAGGAGATATATCTCGGGGTCATATAATGTTGTTTGGAACCTTATATGATCATTTTTTGTTATTATAAATGATCGTTGTAGGCTTGAGTTAATGAAATCGGTGCAAATTGTAAACCGGTAAATTGGACGTTTTAAGGCAAATTAGATGGTTTCACCCACCCAATTGGACCCCCGGGGGATATTAAGGATCATGGTAAGCAATTCGGCAATTTTTATTTTCGGGCGAAAAAAAGTCAAAAAAATTCCAAAATTCCAAAATTAAAGGCTTAATATCCACACTTTTTGAGAAATTTTAGAGGTTTCGGGCCCGGTGTCGAAAAGTTTTTAAATTCTAAGGGATATATCTCGGGGTCATATAATGCTATCTGGAACCTTATATGATCATTATTTGTTGTTATAAATGATCGTTGTAGGCTTGAGTTAATGAAATTGGTGCAAATTGTAAACCGGTAAATTGGTCGTTTAAAGGCAAATTAGATGGTTCCACCCACCCAATTGGACCCCCGGGGGTATTAGGGATCATGGTAAGAATTTCGGAAATTTTTATTTTCGGGCGAAAAAAAAGTCAAAATATTCCAAAATTCCAAAATTAAAGACTAATATCCACACTTTTTGAGAAATTTTGGAGGTTTCGGGCCCGGTGTTGAAAAGTTTTTAAATTCTAGTGGATATATCTCGGGGTCATATAATGCTATCTGGAACCTTATATGATCATTATTTGTTGTTATAAATGATCGGTGTAGCCTTGAGTTAATGAAATCAGTGCAAATTGTAAACCGGTAAATTGGTCGTTTAAAGGCAAATTAGATGGTTCCACCCCCCAATTGGACTCACGAGGGGTATTAGGAATCATGGTAAACATTTCGACAATTTTTTTTTCGGGCGAAAAAAAGTCAAAAAATTCAAAAATTAAAGGCTAATATCCTCACTTTTTGAGGAATTTTAGAGATTTCGGGCCCGGTGTCGAAAAGTTTTTTTAATTCTAGGGGATATATCTCGGGGTCATATAATGCTGTTTGGAACCTTCTATTATCATTATTTGTTGTTATAAATGATCGTTGTAGGCTTGAGTCAATGAAATCGGTGCAAATTGTAAACCGGTAAATTGATCGTTTAAAGGCAAATTAGATGTTTCCACCCACCCAATTGGACCCCCGGCGGGTATTAGGGATCATGGTAATTATTTCGGCAATTTTTATTTTCGGGCGAAAAAAGTCAAAATATTCCAAAATTAAAGGCTAATTATCCACACTTTTTGAGAAATTTTGGAGGTTTC
Source organism: Chenopodium quinoa (assembly GCF_001683475.1). Lineage (NCBI taxonomy): Eukaryota > Viridiplantae > Streptophyta > Magnoliopsida > Caryophyllales > Amaranthaceae > Chenopodium > Chenopodium quinoa. The sequence continues at coordinate 147,709 of NW_018743363.1, read as the reverse complement.
GGGCTCGGTGTCGAAAAGTTTTAAAATTCTAGTGGATATATCTCGGGGTCATATAATGTTGTTTGGAATATTATATGATCATTATTTGTTGTTATAAATTATCATTGTATGCTTGAGTTAATGAAATCAGAGCAAATTGTAAACAGGTAAATTGGTCGTTTAAAGGCAAATTAGATGTTTCCACCCACACAATTGGACCCCCGGGGGGTATTAGGGATCATGGTAAACATTTCGGCAATTTTTCTTTTCGGGCGAAAAAAAGTCAAAAAATTCCAAAATTCCAAAATTAAAGGCTAATATCCACACTTTTTGAGAAATTTTGGAGGTTTTCGGCCCCGGTGTCGAAAAGTTTTTAAATTCTAGGGGATATATCTCGGGGTCTTATAATGCTGTCAGGAACCTTATATGATCATTATTTGTTTTTATTAATGATCGTTGTAGGCTTGAGTTAATGAAATCGGTGCAAATTGTAAACCGGTAAATTGGTCGTTTAAATACAAATTAAATGGTTCCACCCACCCAATTGGACCTCCGGAGGTATTAGGGATCATGGTAAACATTTCGGCAATTTTTATTTTCGGGCGAAAAAAATTCAAAAAATTCCAAAATTAAAAGCTAATATCCACACTTTTTGAGAAATTTTGGAGGTTTCGGGCTCGGTATCGAAAAGTTTTAAAATTCTAGTGGATGTATCTCGGGGTCATATAATGTTGTTTGGAATATTATATGATCATTATTTGTTGTTATAAATGATCGTTGTAGGCTTGAATTAATGAAATCGGTGCAAATTGTAAACCGTTAAATTGGTCGTTTAAAGGAAAATTAGATGGTTCCAACCACACAATTGGACTCCCGGGAGGTATTAGGGATCATGGTTAAAATTTCGGAAATTTTTATTTTCGAGCAAAAAAATGTCAAAAAATTCCAAAATTAAAGGCTAATATCCACACTTTTTGAGAAATTTTGGAGATTTCGGGCCCGGTGTCAAAAAGTTTTTAAATTCTAGGGAATATATCTCGAGGTCATATAATGCTGTTTCGAACCTTATATGATCATAATTTGTTGTTATAAATGATCGTTGTAGGCTTGTGTTAATGAAATCGGTGCAAATTATAAACCGGTAAATTGGTCGTTTAAAGGCAAATTAGATGGTTCCATCCACCCAATTGGACCCCCGGGGGTATTATGGATCATGGTAAACATTTTGGCAATTTTTATTTTCGGGCGAAAAAAAAGTCAAAAAATTCCAAAATTAAAGACTAATATCCACATTTTTTGAGAAATTTTGGAGGTTTCAGGCTCGGTGTCGAAAAGTTTTAAAATTCTAGTGGATATATCTCGGGGTCATATAATGTTGTTTGGAATATTATATGATCATTATTTGTTGTTATAAATAATCGTTGTTGGCTTGAGTTAATGAAATCGGTGCAAATTGTAAACCGGTAAATTGGTCGTTTAAAGGCAAATTAGATGGTTCCGCCCACACAATTGGACCCCCGGAGGATATTATGGATCATGGTAAACATTTTGGCAATTTTTATTTTCAGGCGAAAAAAAGTCAAAAAATTCCAAAATTATATTAAAGGCTAATATGCACACTTTGAGAAATTTTAGAGATTTTGGGCCCGGTGTCGAAAAGTTTTTAAATTCTAGGGGATATATGTCAGGGTCATATAATGCTGTTTGGAACCTTATATGATCATTATTTGTTGTTATAAATGATTGTTGTAGGCTTGAGTTATTGAAATCGGTGCAAATTGTAAACCGGTAAATTGGTCGTTTAAAGGCAAATTAGATGGTTCCACCCACCCAATTGGATCCCTAGGGGGTATTAGTGATCATGGTAAACATTTCGACAATTTTTATTTTTGGGTGAAAAAAAGTCAAAAAATTCCAAAATTAAAAGCTAATATCCACACTTTTTGAGAAATTTTGGAGGTTTCTGGACCGGTGTCGAAAAGTTTTCAAATTCTAGGAGATATATCTCGGGGTCATATAATGCTGTTTGGAACCTTATATTATCATTATTTGTTGTTATAAATGATCGTTGTAGGCTTGAGTCAATGAAATCGGTGCAAATTGTAAACCGGTAAATTGGTCGTTTAAAGGCAAATTAGATATTTCCACCCACCCAATTGGACCCCCGGCGGGTATTAGGGATCATGGTAAATATTTCGGCAATTTTTTTTTTTCGGGCGAAAAAAAGTCAAAAAATTCCAAAATTAAAGGCTAATATCCACACTTTTTGAGAAATTTTGGAGGTTTTGGGCTCGATGTCGAAAAGTTTAAAATTCTAGGGGATATATCTCGGGGTCATATAAAATGTTCGCTGAAGGCTTGAGTTAATAAAATCAGTGCAAATTGTAAATCGGTAAATTGGTCGTTTAAAGGCAAATTAGATGGTTCCACCCACCCAATTGGACCCCCGGGTGGTATTAGGGATTATGGTAAACATTTCGACAATTTTTATTTTCGGGCGAGAAAAAGTCAAAAAATTCCAAAATTAAAGGCTAATTATCCACACTTTTTTATGAGAAATTTTGGAGGTTTCGAGCCCGGTGTCAAAAAGTTTTTAAATGCTAGGAGATATATCTCGGGGTCATATAATGCTGTTTGGAACCTTATGTGATCATTATTTGTTGTTATAAATTATCGTTGTAGGCTTGAGTTAATGAAATCGGTGCAAATTGTAAACCGGTAAATTGGTCGTTTAAAGGCAAATTAGATGGTTCCACCCACCCAATTGGACCCCCGGGGGTATTAGGGATCATGGTAAACATTTCAGCATTTTTTATTTTCGGGGAAAAAAGTCAAAAAAATTCCAAAATTAAAGGAATATCCACACTTTTTGAGAAATTTTAGAGATTTCGGGCCCGGTGTCGAAAAGTTTTTAAATTCTAGGGGATATATCTCGGGGTCATATAATGGTGTTTGGAACCTTATATGATCATTTTTTGTTGTTATAAATGATCGTTGTAGGCTTGAGTTAATGAAATCAGTGCAAATTGTAAATCGGTAAATTGGTTGTTTAAAGGCAAATTAGATTGTTCCACCCACCCAACTGGATCCCCGGGGGGTATTAGGGATCATGGTAAACATTTCGGCAATTTTATTTTCGGGCGAAAAAAAGTCAAAAAATTTCAAAATTAAAGGCTAATATCCACAATTTTTGAGAAATTTCGGAGGTTTCAGGCCCGGTGTCGAAAGTTTTAAAATTCAAGGGTATATATATCTCGGGGGTCATATAATGCTGTTTGGAACCTTATATGATCATTTTTTGTTGTTATAAATGATCGTTGCGGGCTTGAGTTAATGAAATCGGTGCAAATTGTAAACAGGTAAATTGGTCGTTTAAAGACAATTAGATGGTTCCACCCACCCAATTGGACCCCAAGGGGGGATTAGGGATCATGGTAAAAATTTCGGCAATTTTTATTTCCGGTTGAAAAAAAGTCAAAAAATTCCAAAATTAAAGGCTAATATCCACACTTTTTTATGAGAACTTTTGGAGGTTTCGAGCCCGGTGTCAAAAAGTTTTAAAATTTTAGGAGATATATCTCGGGGTCATATAATGTTGTTTGGAACCTTATATGATCATTTTTTGTTATTATAAATGATCGTTGTAGGCTTGAGTTAATGAAATCGGTGCAAATTGTAAACCGGTAAATTGGTCGTTTAAAGGCAAATTAGATGGTTCCACCCACCCAATTGGACCCCCGCGGGTATTAGAGATCATGGTAAGAATTTCGGCACATTTTATTTTCGGGCGAAAAAAAATCAAAAAATTCCAAAATTGAAGGCTAATATCCACAATTTTTGAGAAATTTTGAAGGTTTCGGCTTCCGGTGTCGAAAATAAATGAGATTGTAGGGGATACATCTCGGGGTCATATAATACTGTTTGAAACCATAAATAATTATTATATGTTGTCATAAATGCTCGCGGTAGGCTTGAGTTAATAAAATCTGTGCAAGTTGTAAACTGATAAATTGGCCGTTTAAGGCAAGTTGGTCGGTTCCACCCACCTAATTGGACTTATGGAGGGTATTAAAGACCATGTTAAACATTTGGGCAATTTTTATATCCGGGCGAAATAAAGAAAAAAAATTATAAAATTGAAGGTTAATATCTATGTTTTTTTTAAGAAATTTCAAAGGTTTCGGGCCCGGTGTCGAAAAGGCTTGACATTTTAGGGGATACATCTCGGGATCATATAATGTCGTTTGGAACCATAAATGATCATTATATGTTGTCATAAATGTTCGCGGCCGGCTTGAGTTAATGAAATCGGTGTAAGTTGTAAACCGGTAAATTGATCATCGTTTAAAGGCAAGTTGGATGGTTCCACCCACCCAATTTGACTCCCAGAGGGTATTAGGGACCATGGTAAACATTTCGGCAATTTTTATTTCCGGTCGAAAAAAAAGTAAAAAATATTCCAAAATTAAAGACTTAATATCTACACTTTTTGAGAAATTTTGGAGGTTTCGGGCTGGTTTCGAAAAGTTTTTAAATTATAGGGGATATATCTCGGGGTCATATAATGCCGTTTGGAACCATATATGATCATTATTTGTTGTTATAAATGTTCGTGGTAGGCTTGAGTTAATGAAATCGGTGCAAGTTGTAAAACGGTAAATTGGCCATTTAAAGGCATGTTGGATGGTTCCACCCACCCAATTGGACCCCCGGAGGATAATAGGGATCATGGTAAATTTTTCGTCAATTTTTTTTTTATGAGTGAAAAAAAGTCAAAAAATTCCAAAATTGAAGGCTAATATCCACACTTTTGATAAATTTGTGAGGTTTCGGGTCCCGGTGTCGAAAAGAACTGAGATTTTAGGGGATACATCTTGGGGTTATATAATGCCGTTTGGAACCATATATGATCATTATTTGTTGTAATAAATGTTCGTGGTAAGCTCGAGTTAATAAAATCGGTGCATGTTGTAAACTGGTAAATTGGCCGTTTAAAGGCAAGTTGGATGGTTCCTCCCCCCCAATTGGACTCCCGGAGATTATTAAAGACCATGACAAACATTTGGGCAATTTTTATATGTGGGCGAAATAAAGAAAAAAAATTATAAAATTTTAGGTTAATATCCATGCTTTTTAAGAAATTTTGAGGGTTTCGGGGGTCCGGTGTCGAAAAGGCTTGAGATTTTAGTGGATACATCTCATGTCATATAATGCCTTTTGGAACCATATATGATCATTATATGTTGTCATAAATGTTCGTGGCCGGCTTGAGTTAATAAAATCGATGCATGTTGTAAACCGGTAAATTGGTCGTTTAAAGGCAAGTTGGATGGTTTCACCCACCCAATTGGACTCCCAGAGGGTATTAGGGACCATGGTAAACATTTCGGCAATTTTTATTTCCAGTCGAAAAAAGTCAAAAAATTCCAAAATTAAAGGCTAATATCTACACTTTTTAAGAAATTTTGGAGGTTTCGGGCCCGGTGTCGAAAAGTTTTGAAATTCTAGGAGATATATCTCGGGGTCATATAATGCCGTTTGGAACCATATATGATCATTTTTTATTGTTATAAATGTTCGTTGCAGGCTTGAGTAAATGAAATCAGTGCTAGTTGTAAACCTGTAAATATTAGATGGTTCCACCTACACAATCGGACTCTCGGAGGGTGTTAGGGATCATGGTAAATATTTCTGCAAATTTTATTTCCGAGCCAAAAAAAGTCAAAAAATTTCAAAATTGAAGGCTAATATCCACACTTTTTGAGAAATTTTGGAGGTTTCGGGTCCCGCTGTCGAAAAGAAATGAGATTTCAGGGGATACATCTCGGGGTTATATAATGTCGTTTGAAATCATAAATAATCATTATATGTTGTGATAAATGTTCGTTGTAGGCTTGAGTTAATAAAATCGGTGCAAGTTGTAAACCGGTAAATTGGTCCGTTTAAAGGCAAGTTGGATGGTTCCACCCACCCAATTGGACTCCCGAAGGGTATTAGGGACCATGGTAATCTTTTCGTCAATATTTATATCCAAGTGAAAAAAATTCCAAAATTGAAGGCTTAATATCAATTTTTTTGAGAAATTTCGAAGGTTTCGAGGCCGGTGTCAAAAAGAATCGAGATTTTAGGAGATACGTTTCGGGGTCATATAATGCCGTTTGGAACTATAAATAATCATTATATGGTGTCATAAATGTTCGTGATTCGTCTAAACATAGAATTATCTCATCTCTTTAAAATATAGGATTTATAATTTTATTTTTTTCATAATATAATAGTAATAACTATTAAATATATAGAAAAATTTGAAAACCAAAAAAAAATATATAGAAAAATTCGAAAACCATTCCAAACCGGTCCAATATCCTATTCTTCAATTTTAAAAACGGTCATCAGCCCTTACATACCATTTTAGAGCTCAAAATCATGAGTTGCATTCCAGCTTTTTTCAAAGAACATAACATTTCGCCAGAAAATCTGAAATTAATTTTCTTTTTCTAAGTTGTTGTATGTATATACAGATTTAGCAGTAATTGCAACCTACCTGTTTCCCTAATTCCTAAGCTAAAAAGAATGTCCCACTGAGAAACTAACTCTTTGGTGGGGCGCCTAATTGAGGACTATGAATTGCTACATATCTACAAGGAAAAACATAATGTTACCCTCAAAAAAAAAAAAACAGAATGTTTAATAATTGTAAATTGGTAATTAATTGAAAATTTCTCTACAAAATTGTATTAGGAGAGATCCCTAATGCTACAATGATGATAACTTCTTTGCAAACCATTCTGATAACCGTCCAATCTTCTTCGAAAGCTCTGCATTTTTCCCAAAATAACTCTCGGCATTTGACAGCATAACATTTGTGTCGTGATTCACTGCCTCCAAGCTTCGGTAATAGTTATTTTCTAGCCTCGACTGGATCACTTCCAGAGATAATGGCACTGGAAACCTGCATATTTACAAAAACACGATTGTGTCAAATTTAGCAGAACTCAAGAGTCAGAATCTCACTGGTCAGTAGACACAAGGAAAGAGCTTGTAGAAATCGGTGTTTGGGCTTATTAGAGCAATGACTCATCACATGTATGATGTATCTAAGCTTCAACTACTTTCCGATCTCTCTAATAGACCACTCCATTGGTTGAGTGAAACTACTATTTACTACTTTCATGGTACATAAAAATAGTTGGGGAAAACAATCTCACAATTTTTGCTCAATTCAGGTCATTCCAGTTAAATTAAAAGGGGATCTTTTCCCAAGAAAAAAGATGGATGATGACATATCATTCTATTGATATTCACATACTTTTTGAGGGAAAAATCAGGGTTTCCTAAAAAAAAAAAAAAAAAAAAAAAAAAAAAAAAAAAAAAACAATGTAACAATAAGAAATGAAGACATCATGCAGAAAAACAAATTAGCGTTCATGTGTACTTCACCTATTCAAGAAATTTGACTTCCCAGAAACCTGCTGCAATTTCTGAACCCCGTAAATATCCTGAAAAATTTTATGAAAAAAAATAGGTCAATTTCCAAGAAGTAGAAATCCACGAAAACAGAAATCATCAAATCAACCCCAAAATTATCTACTGTCACTACCTGAGCTTTATTTCCTGACTGCACTAATTTATCAATTAATGACAACAGTATTTTTGTGGTGTGGTCATCAAGATGAGGCTGCTCCCAGTGTGTGTCGCCAGCATCATAAAGTTCCCAAGGACTATGTTCATGTATTTCAGTTGGATCACTTTTGTATCGAATGATATATCTTTCCCACGGACTATCAGGAAACTCAAGGGATTTGGCCTTCACATCATGAACTCGACCTTCCCACCAACTACCATCCCCATCACCTTCATTTTTCCACCAAACCTGACATTTGTCTCTCTTAGTCCAGTTTCTCTCGATAGCAGTCTCATACCTTGTTCTCTCAACAAGAAAATCCGGAAAATCTGAAACTTCTGGCAATGTCAGCTTAAATTTCTTGCCAAAGACACTAGAATTTGGGTCTATAAATTCAAGTGTCATTTTACAGCAGCTATCACCCGAGCCTGGAACAACAGAATACTCTAGCTCAATAACTTTGCAGAGCTCCACAGCTCTGATCTCACCTTTCAAATATTCCCAAGGTCCCCTCACAGAAGAGCTATTGCAAGATATGTATTCCTTATGCCCCTACAAGAACATCAACAAAAGATGGAGAGTAATCAGAAAGAATATCTGGTGTTAATCAATTCTCTATACATAACAACTACCAATTTACCCTCCTACAAACATCTATAGTAAGAATAGTCATAGTATCTCTTATTTAAACAGTCGAATTTGACAATCTAGAAGAACATTTTCATCTTAACAAGAAATTTTTAACATTTAAAAAAAAAAAATAAAATAAATAAAAGAGGGGGGAGGGAGAAGGTACAGTAACCTTTAGAAAATCCAGATACCAAGTCATTACCTGCCTCATATATGCAACTTCATCTCCCTGCTGAGGAATATATCGAGAACAGTCAGGAACAGAAAGCATCAACCAGGATAATTTTCTTTGTGACTGACTTGACTTCCTCCTATCCATTAGACTAGCATCACGAATAAAATTTATTCTCCTATTTCTTGTGGACCTCAGTCCCACAGTTGTACTAGATCCCCACTCTTCTCGAGGACGCCGATCAACCTTGTTCGATACTGAATCCTCAATTCTTCTTGACCTCTCTACCGATCTCTTCAAATGCTCTTCAACTGTGTCCCTAACCTCCACAGATTGGGCCTGGTTGATGCCCTTAACCATAATACCATTTGTATCAGCATTTCCATCCAGACTTTGACAGCTTGCATTTGAGGTATTTTCACTAACATGAACAACATTGCTATCTGAAGATGTCCTCGCTGCCTTAGAGGACCTTGACCTTCTGTAAACAGCACTGTACATCTTATCAGTCTTCTGTGAAGGTGAAGCCTGTGATTTTAGCAATGCAGAGCTAGCATTTGCTTTAACTCCATCCAAAATTTGTTCTCCATTAGATTCTCCACCATCCAAACCATCTTTAAGGTGGGGTTTTTTCTCTTCAAGCTCTTCAGCACCAGATCTTTGCTCCACAAGAATCGTACCATTCTTTTCATTCCCTTCACTGGGTATAGCTTTCATCTCATAAGTATCATTAGAATCTGATGCAGCCTTCTTTTCTGCAATACTCAACAATGTAGACACATTGTTTGCATCACTGCTATTTGAGCACGGAGCTCCATTCCCAGTAGCTACATGAACTTCATCCTGCACTCCATTAGAAGACAGGGATCTATTAAAATCAGACAGCTCTATAATATTTCCATCAGTTAACCCATTAGGATTCCCTGAATGCTCATGATTATGCTGTGCAATTTCCTGCAACTTGCCATTATCATCACTTCGCTCAACTTCAGATTTTAGATCTGCCCCAAGCTCCTTATCAGTTTCATTTTGGTTGTCATTGAAAGAACTAGACCCAGAAGCAACCAATACAGGGGCTCCTTTCAATTTAACTCTGTTAGAAGTACGAGCTCTAACCACACCCCATTTTATGGCATCATTGCCTAATCCACCAAGCCAACCCAGTCTATCATATCCACAGAGGTTTGCATTGCCATGTAAGTAATTCATGTCCTGTTGGGTTGAATCTTTTCCAACTTCTAAAGGACCACCTGATGCTGAAGATGAAAAGCCTGCCAAATCTATCTGATTTCCAGAGGTTGGGATAGAATTACTTGAAAATAGAACTCGATTTGGATCACGGACTGGAAGTTTTAGAACTAATTTATTCCTGTTCCCAGCACTCTCATGAGTTCCAGGGAACACTTTAGATCTAGATATACCCTCAGAATCATCAACCATTACTTCTTTCCCCTTCAGATTCTTTGCTCTCTCATCTGGAACAAACTTATCAGATTCCTCATCCTCGAAGTCAGAATATTCAAGTACAGATTCACTGTCTGATGTATCATCTTCAGAGCCATATACAACTTCATCAAGATCTGGGGTAGTACCTTTGATTTTGGAAAACAAGGTAAGAGCATTACGAGCAGCAGCTCTTTGGGGTCTTGAAGCCTTTAATGACTTCTTGGACCGTTTTCGCCCATTTCTTGATTTCCTGCTTGGGTCAGTTTTGTGGGTACTACCATCACACTTATCCAGATTTCTTCTTTTAACACGCCTCCCTGAAGAAGTAGTTATCTCTGTCTGAAAAACAAAAAAAATGTACGCACATGAATGCACATGAATAGACATAATATATTGTGTAGGTAAAAAGATAAGAGTATCATTGAGATTTAAGATTATTTTTGTAGAAAAACTAAAAAAGAAACATATAAGAAAATGTACTTCTCTCTTTTTCTTTCTCCTCCTTGATCTACGAACACTATCTCTGTGACTGCAATCCGCATCAGTGTCTTCTTCACTGCATTTCAAATCACCGGATGATGTTGAGCTAATATGTCCTCCATTGCCGCCAAAGGAATCCGTAACATTGAATTCAGAGTCAGTATCATCACTAACTATTACTTCTTCTGGCTCCCAATCCATGACATCCACAAAAACTGGCAGTGGATCAATTAATACATCAAAATCTGGCAGGGGTATCATATGGTCTTGGCCTGAACTGAAGTCTGGACCCACAGAAAACTGTACAGAAGACAGGCGCCACTCAATGCCCAGAGTTCCAAGCCGTCTTCGCTGATACATGCTTTGATAGGGTTCTGGGTATGGTATCATGCCTAGAAAATAAATCTCAAAAATCAATAATGTTGAATGAAAAGTAATATTTATATTAAACCACTTGAAATAAAGTGATGGGAACAAAGACAAACTTGAATCACAAAGAAGGTCTTGCATGTTCCTTCGATAAGGAGGAAGTTGTGTTTCCTGCACCAAGAGAGATCAATAATTCAAAATCACATATCCACAGAGGCATATGAACATGAATACTCCTAAACATAACGCCAGTACAGCCACAGCTCACAACAGAAAAATCTTATTTTAAGAAACTACATTTTTATAAAATGAGAACAATAATCATTCATAAAGAATTGTGGAAGCCTTAAAGATAGTACAAACATACCTGATCAATAACATTTCCATTAGTATCTCGGATAAGTGGACGATAATCCCCGAGAAAGAACTGCAAATTTTGCAATTATAAGATACTAAAAAAAAACAGGTACCATGAGCATCTTATACAGCATAAAAATACATGGAAAGAGTAATTTCTCTTAGTACCTGATCATATTTCGCATCCATTTGGGACTCGCCTTGACCAGTGCTCAAAAAATAAAGTTGACCAACGTCATCTGAAAGTACAATTGAGGTCCCATCCCTATTTAAAGAAATAAAAGAGAGAGAGAGAGAGATAAATATATATATATAAGAAAACACAAACTAACAAAGGACATTCAGATGAGCTGACACATGTATCTCCACAGTAGCAAACAAAAGAGCTGCAAATCAAGTTTAGCTTTTCAATCCAGACAAAGATAAAGGAATATGACAATAAATTCAGTAACAAGCAGACAAGCACAGTGGCACAAGCAAAAGAACAGACGAAAGCCAACATGACCACTTACATAGAGAACTTTCCGTCAACCAATTTAAACCGTCCAGTGTCATAAATTCGAATGGGCTTTCCTTCCCATATCTGCAACAAAACGGTACTAGTAAGACTAAGCACACAAGTCTGGTGGAATGTATATAAGGAAAGTTCACTGAAACTTACATCCCAAATAATGGTTTTCCCGTCATATCCAGCACTCATAGCTATGCGAGGGTTGAAAGGGTGAACATCCAGGACATATGTCTATTCGAACAAAAAGGACAAACAATTTTCCATGTCACACAATCATAAATCTTAGACAAGTGAAAAAAACAAAGTATTGGTACAACTACATGATAGACAATTTAACATGCATGGGAAAATTGAATATAGATTCACCAATGCATAATGTTCTCAATGTTTACTATTAGCGCGCGCGCGCACACACACACACACACACACAAAAAAGGTGGTGAAATGAGTTTGCCAAAAGTAGAATAAAGTGCAAGTACTAAGATCATTATGAAACAAACTAAAATGGAAAGTTTTAAGAACATTATGGAAAAATTAAAATGGGAAGTGTAAGAACATTATGAAATAGAGGTAGCACCTTTTTATTAGACAAACTGTATATTTTCAATGAATCAACTTTATATAATTTTGAACTATCAAAAAATTAAAGATATTAATGGCCAAAGTTGCGTGCCAACAAATGTGATTCAAGTTGTTGCAATTTATAGGAAACAAGATGAAATATATCAGAATTCAAATTTTTTTTTTTAAAAAAAAAAAAAAAAAAAAAAAAAAAGAAAAAGAAAAAGAAAGAAACACTAAAACTCATGATATCCTTTTTATAAAATATCAATAAATATATGGTCCCCTCTTCTGTCTCAAGGGCCTCAAAGTTCGAAGAGGCAATCACTCTGTGAGCCTTGCAATACCTTAAGCAAGTATTAGCACTTAGGCACCCTTTTCGATACAATAATTAGAAATTGAAAGTTGTCATAGTCAATGTTATAGCACATGAATTGAAAGGCTGGAATGTGGTCTCATATTTAACTAAACTCCAAAATCCCAAATTCTTGTTCAGCTAACCTTTCCTACTGCTATTCAGGTATGAAACATCAGGATGAGAATGCATATTAAAGAGCAGGAGTGTATAACATGCAATGTTTGCAAGAAGGGCAACATGGCAGCCACTAGGACAGCATAGAGGAGTATAACATGCAATGGTACCACTGATTATCTCAGTCTGATGCACATTACCCCTTCCAGAACCATTGATCAGCGCAGGGGGAGGGGAGGAAGAAGAGATAAATTAACAGATAACAAAACTGCTCCATCCAAATCTGATAATTAGTGCAATGCAATCTGGAATTCTGGAAGGAAAACCACAACTTACCGACTCGGTATGACCCGTCAATGAATGAACCAAGCTACCATCAGAAGCATTCCAAACACATATTCTGCAATCTGTCATGAGAAAAAGGCAGACATAGTAATATGGATAAGGTCAAGAGACAAAACCAGTCTCACTAACATATTAGCACCATAGAAATTTTTTATCTACAATGTTGAACAAGCAAATTCAATGAGAAAATCAAATAAAAGATGCTTTAAATTTTCTAAGTAGCACTATCACCCATAGATTCAACCAACAGAGACATCACTCAACAAAACAAGCCCAAGCCCTAGAAAAACACGTATTAGCCACGTGCCTTGCTTACATTCAAAATTGATGTATAACACACTACAAACAAGACATTCCTATTTCAATAGAAGTGTAAAACTCTCAATACAATTCCCTTAATGAATGGCCAACATTGAATAGCCCGTGAAAATAAGAGTACCACGTAAATTTAGACCCCTAATCATTGTATACACAATTCCAAAACATAAGTGCTTTATGAAGATATGACCAAAAATACTGTTGGAAGTTGATAGGACAGGAATTTTCTTAAAATTGACTAAAGTTATACATCTACACTGGTAAATTCTACGAATTTAATCTAGCAATGTAATCCATAAAAAGGCATGTCCAACTTAGCCTCCTCCCCTTTTTCTCCTGAATATCAAAAGTAATCTTATCATTATTACAATGCAAAAATTTAGATTAGAAAAATACATCAATAGCTTAATCAAATACTAAGTATATATACTCTCACTTTGCTTTCCTAAGTGTATGTGCAAAGCTTTAAAATGACAAATACTGTGAGCTAGAGAAAGTATTTGAGAAACAAAATAGATAAAAGCATTGAACCGGGAGCCACATTTATTTATTATTTTATATTACATCTTTAAATTGGTTTTCCTAGAAAAATGGGCAACACAATCCCTCTAGTACCCCATTCGACATGACGGCTAAACCAAAGCAAATACCAACACGCACAGTGAATTTTTAAGGCAGTTTAATGAAAACTATCTACATACCACTTTATGGTAAATCAAACACAAGATCACCTGAAGCAGTCTGAAGCAGTTCAAAATATTTATGCTCATAAAGCACCTTTCTAAGAAATTAAACTGAACAAAAAATTTCATCAACTTACCCATGATAGCAGCAAGGACAAATCGATTATCTAGACTCCACACAATCATATTAACACCACGAGGCGTAGGCAGAACTCTCTGTCTTGGGCCCCCTCGCGGAGGCTGTGGAAGCATGGGTGGAGGAGGAACCTTGAGATGATAAGCCCGAGTCCAACGTCCAGCTCTTGCCTGACAGGAAAACATGTTTCAGTGAGGAACTAATCCAAAAACATAATAAAAAAGAATAATTTCCAACCATAGCTCACATGTGATTTGCGTGACCTTGGAATCCAGATAATTGCACTACCATCACGAGAACAGGTAACTATATTATCATGAGAAAACCTGCCAAAATTTGGGAGATGAATTTGTCGCAAAATAAACACTTTTACTGAAATCAACCACACTGACATGCAAAAACCGGGAAACGAATAGATGTTTAACAGTTTAAGTACCATGTATTTTTGAATTTGGGAAAATTATCTTCCTTGGTTGCATCTGTAGTAGAGAATCGAGGAGTCACAGCACAACCACTGTAGAAAAGCACAACTTATCAGCATCCAATTATGTCAAGGAACAATCTGAATTAAAAATGCAAACCTCTATTTCGCAAAAACATAACAAGTTTAGTCAATCTCAACTAGAAAATAGAACTATGAACACTACCCAATAAAGTGCATGCAAGACATAATTAGCAAATCAACATTCATATATATAATTCTGGTTTCGTTCAGGCTAAAGCCAAAGTAGCCTCCCCAAACATGAGCTTAAAAATTGGTTGGACTCCCCCCCCCCCCAATCCTGGTTGTAAGAATTGTTGAAGCTTCCATCTCTTATCAGCACCCAGCCGCTACAGGGACAAACCACCCTTTAGCTACAGTAATTTGAAGTGAACTGACCTAAATTGCACATAATTAACATCATTTTCATGGCCAGAGAGAACATCCATCTCACTGATAGGTTGTTCTGAATCGTCAGTAGCGGATTTACAAGCATTCCAGACCTGCAGGAAAACAAAATTGATTTACTAGAATTTATTCAAGTGTAGTACATAACTCAATATCACGCACTTTAAAAAGCAAAGTGTTATAAATAAGGTGAGGGTGACCTCTATTGAAGACAAATGGGAGAAGAAACGGTACAATGGTTTAAATACACTATGCAAGGTACTTGTGCTAAGGTGCAGGAAACCTCCAAAAGTGTATGCCCTGTTTGGTTTTGGCACTAGTATCAGGTATCGGGCTGGCTATCAAACCTCAAACTGATTCCAGTTGTTTGGTCGGAAGAATTTAATCTGTAACTCTTGATTGCAATGTTGGGAGGTTGGGGTAAGAGAGAGAGACTGAGAGAGTCAGAAATGATTATAGTTAATCGGGATGGTACTGGCACTGGTAAGTACAGTTGTGGTGTTTGGTATTGGTGGTGGTTGTGGGCATCCCTATGCTATTCCTTGGGATTAAGGTATAAGTTTTAAAAGGGTTGGAAGATATGGATTTGAGGTGCAATATTTTGTACCAAACAGTAGGATCAACTTTTTTTTATTCCATTCCCAGTTTCCCACATTTAATTTCTGATTTGGTTGAAGAAAACACCTCCTCAAGAAAGTAAAAATAAATAAAAAAAAAATAAAAATAAAAAAAACAAATCCAAGAAAGAAGAAAAGGGGAAAAGATACCAGGCAAGACTTAACCCATCAATAAGAGTTGGCCCTTCCACCCTTTATAGACCCACGTAATCAACGATAATCAAGGAAGCTATCATTCTTCTGAAGTAAATCCCCTGCCCCCTTTCCTTTTCCCTTCTTCCACCACCTTCTTAGTCATCCATTCATATTTTAATATACGGTTAAACTACAGAAAAAGAGAGGGGGGGGGGGGGGAGGGTGGCATCTCATAAAAGCCTTCTGCTAGTCACAGCTAACTAAGGTAAAATAGAGATTAACTACAATGTATCCTTCATAAAATCAACTAAAACAGTTTCAATTTGGATAAACTAAACCTCCGGCATAATAGAACATACCCTTGCAAGATTATCTGAGCTACCAGTCACAAAGACAGTCCCGTTAGCATTGAATGCACAACAAAAGATCTGATGATTCTGCTCACCAGCGATGGATGAAGAAGCAGTGCTTTTTCCTACAACATTTTCCAGCTTCAGTAAATCACTCTACTAATTTGTTAAAAAATTATTAATTAAATAAATAATAACAAATAACAGGTCGAAAATGAAGCAAAAGTCAACCTGCATCAGGAGGTTTGGGAAGATAAATACGTGGCTTGAACTGCGAGTATCTTGCATCCCATAGTCTACATGTTCCATCATCAGCTGATCTACAGACCAGAAAATACAGTGTATGAGTCATAACACATGAGAAAATCAAGCAAATGGCTAGCTGAGAAAGTTGTGGAGAAAGCAACTCTCTCTGTGTGAATTGGTTGTCACATTGATAGTGCAATTTAAAAAGTGATACGACAACTAAAATTGAACATAACTACATTAGTCTAGTATATTAGATATATCCTAACATCACCATGAGACAGGACAGAACAAGTTGCAATATAACATTAATAAGGACAAGGGAAGACCAATATATTGCTAGCTTGCTACATAGGTAACAAGCTTAAGTCATACAGTAACTTGCAAAATAATTAATGCACTAATATTTACCCCTTAATGTACAAAGCATATGAAGCTTTTATTCACCAGAAACTTTATGTGTACAGCACATTAGGCAGAATAGGCACTTTCCATTCACCAAAAAAAAAGCGGGTAAAGAAAACACAATTGACAGATAACGTTGAAAAAAAAAAAAGAGATACATCTACAAGAAGTAAATGATTCAATGAACAAAAAAGTAAATAATGTAATACCAATATCTCCTAGCTCACACAGCACAGGGTTTTAAAGAACTAGCCTTTAAAGTTAAGAAAATCTAGCAATATATGATGTAAGAACAAGACAAGAAAATTTGAAACAGGACAATTCTTACGATAGAAGCTGATATATAGCACTGGGCCTTGGGCTAAAGGCAATGGCAGTTACTGCTCCTGTATGCCCTCGCAGAACTGAAATTGGCTGCCCATCTGGCAAACGCCACTGTCATGTAAACCACAATGAACAGATTAAGGTATTCTATAAGAGGAGACAAGAGACAATGGTAGTAATATCAGAGTTGCATGAGAACCAGACACTCACAGTTCTAATAATACAATCATTTGAAGCAGATGCCACCAAAGCATTGTTGGAACTCACAGCCAAGTCAGTGATGTCACCCTTAGATAAAAACAAGTGTAAATAAGTAACAAAATAAGAATATGAATTCAACTGTCTGAAAATCATTAAAATAATTGAAAGCATCAAAGCGCACTTCATGCCCACGGCAGCTAGCCAAGATATAAGCAGTTTCCATGGACCAAATCTTCACAAGGCGGTCATCTGAACCAGTTATGACAAACCTTCCGGAGCGGTCACATACAGCTGCCAAAATAATAAATAAATAAATAAAAAGAGATATTACTGCTTGTCAACTAAAAATAAAAGCTCTATAATTTTTTTGTTTATTCTACTCAATACATAATCGCAAACAAACAAACAAAAAAAATAATAATAAAAAAGTGAGTGGATATGAGGAAAAAAAAAAGGATGGATAAATTAAGAGAGAAAAGAAATAAGGTGGGTGGGTGTCTGAAGCTAATAAAGTAAGAGAGATGGAAAAGGTAGATACAGTGTGGGGTAATGAGAGGTAAGATGGTAAAAGGTGTTCATGAAAATTGAAATAGAGTAAATATGGTCAAAACCTTAATTGGAATTGGGTAGTACAAAATATCAGATATAACTTTACAGCTTTTTTGTAAAGACTAAATACACAATAAAAGAAGAAGATTTGAAAGCCAAATAAATCCATCCGAATTGATGTCATTAGCATTACACTAATTGTGGTGGAGGAGCCTGGAAACCATGTTTGTTTCTTTACATTAAAATTATATGGTTGGTGTGGATTTGTACAGTTTCTATTATGGAACAGTTGCATGTTGTAATGGAATGGTGGCCACACGGGAAGGAAAAGAAAAACTACGACAATCTGCTTGTATGGCAATATTGTGGATGTTGTGGTTGGAAACAAATACATAAAAGTATAAGTTTTCTCAAAATAGGCTTTCTTATAGAATTTAATTCCAGAAAAAGTTGACTTTCTGAGTCAGTGAGTCATATGCTATGGGTACCATTGGGGTACCCCCTCTGTTGCATAAATTGCAAAAGGCAATGCTTTATATAAAAATCCTTGTGCATTTATAACAAAAAAAAAAAAAAAAAAAAAAAAAAAAAAAAAAAAAAGAAAACACAAAGTACCAGCAGCACAGTATCAAAGCAATAATATCTAATGCTTTATTAGCAATTACTCCTTTGACTAAAATGGAAGTTTCATAACCCTTATCTCAAACCCTACAAAAATCTTTATAGGAAAAAAAATTGGAGGAAAAAAATTTAGTGACTGGGGTAACAAAAACTTGAGAATCCACACGTTTAAGTGGTATGTAAAGCCACAATAAAAAAAAGTTTGGTATCTCACAAGTTGAGCAAGATATGTGAGCCTGGTACATCAGAGATTCTCTTTACTTCCTTGTTTAATATTTCAAAGACAATTCCTTATGACAATTGATCTCAAATCATGTTGGGACTATGACTTTGTTGGTGGTGGTGGTGGTGGTAATTCAGAGATTCTTTATATGTAAAATTAAAGCAAGATACGTGAACTTCAATGTTAGCCAAAATTTCAAAAAATTCTGATTTATATATGAAGCTATATCACAAGCCTAACTAGCATCAAGCATATTGGACAATCAATGGGTGAAGTAAAGTAAACCACTAAGAGACTAAAAGAATCTGAAAGATCAGATCTTCAAAGTGGATAGCAGTCATAGCACAATAAATAGCATGACAAGCAAAGAAAATGTGGTATGAAGGATACATCAACTATATGTCAGATAGTAATGTAATATTGGTTTCTCTTGATTTCACACGACATTACAAACTTCTCATCATAATAGCAGCCAAATTGAAAATTACTTTACCAGCATTTAACTAATATTAATCATGAAATGAGATGATTACAAAGAGAAAAACCAATACATATTAAACCAAGAAAAGGGCCAGGCTTTCCCCTATATTCTTTGATGTATTCATGCTTATAACTACCACAAATTTAGACATCAGATAGATTATAAATAAAAACTATAATAAAATAAAATGTACTTCCTCCGTTCCCCACTTCCCCTAATACTGCAACATAGGGGAAGGACACGAATTTAAAGAAGAGGAGAGAGATAGAAAGGAATAAAGATAGGGACCCTGTGGGGAGGAGAGAAAAAGAGAGAAAATATGTGTAAATAGGGAAATGTTGCAATATTTGTAGAACTTCCTAAAATGATAACTATAGCAATATTTGTGGAACGAAGGAAGTATTTTCTACCCTGCCAAAAACATTAAAAATTCAAATAAAAGGGATAAACCTGCTTTCAGTAAAAGCTAGAATCAGGACAAGGATTACATGGAGAAACAGCTTACCACAATAAACAGCATCACGGTGTCCCCTTACTTTCTTTACATTTTGCATCTTTTGCACCATAGTGGATGGTTTAACAATAGTATAACAGGCTGCACGTGTAGATGGTGCTCTATGGTGTCTCGCAAATCCACCACCAATTTCTCTCAATCTCAGCCCACGCACCTGATCAGCTTGCATATGAGGCCAACGCATGAAAACAGGCGGTGGTTTAATCTCTTTGTCTCCTTTGATCCCATCATCTGCAAGGAAATATGGGGGGGAATAAAGTTATCGCTCTTAATCGTAAGTTTGCTGTATTTTTCAGATATATATAAGAGGTTCATTAGTGCATCTACGCTTGTAAAAATGGAATCGCATCTCCTAAACAAACAATAAATCATTCAAAGGAATACTAACAAAAATATAGATGCACAGATACATGAACATACCGGCCAAGAGTGAAAATGATCCATCCCCCAAAAGTGTAGGAACATCAGCTGCATTTGGTATATTCCTTGCAACAATACCATGTGGATTGGCTTTATTAAGTAATAGCTGCCTCAGAAGCTTAATTAAGTGATTCTTTCCAATATGAGCATACCTACAGGAAGAAAAACAGCCCAGTGAGAGAAATCTCATAATCGAATGCTACACTGATATAGTTTCAGCATATCTTCGCTGAGAGATCATCTGTATTGAAACTTTTGATCAAGAAAATAGGCATAAAACATACCGCTCCTTTAGTTTGTTGTAACTCAATGGAAAGGACAAGCCATCATCATTTTCATCACCACTAGGAATCCCACTCCTAGAATACCAAGCATGGTATCTTCTAGGTAGTAGGTCATTTTCAAGAAGCTCATTCCAAAATTGTCCACAAGTTCTTTGACATGGCCCATCAGACAAAAAATGCATGATAAGGAAATAAATTTCTCTGAGATCAACATCAACATCAGCCTCCAAATCAGTGTTCATCTCGGGATCTGCAAGAGCTGCTTTTTTCTGGACTTTAAGAGGGAAACTCAAAGGTTTCACATTAGCAGTCAGATTTCTAGCAGGGATGTGTTTCTCAAGAGCCATTTTTCCTGAACAGAAGCAGACAAGCACATGTAACAACTTTTAAAAATAACTAAAGAAATAATGTCGTTAACATATAAATTTTATGCACGAGCTGATCCAGATAAAACTAACTGAAGAATAGAAATGTAAGATATGAACAGACCAAAACTCTGATGTCTTAGGCTATAATTATAAGCATCTTCTAGAAAAAACCCCTTCTCAAACCCAAGTCCCAACCAAAGAATAGAGAAGTGCATAAAGGATTAATAATCTTCGATTTCATACCAGGATAAATGAGACATAATATAACCAGCTTCAATTATCTCCCTCAACTACAATACATATACTAAATTGTTCATGCTTATTAAATTTATTAATTTATGGCCTGCATGTCCTCTAATCATAAGTATTATAATAGCATGTATGCAGAGACAAAAGGTTTACTTGAGTCTTGACATTGGACAATAATTGCAAATGTGACATTCTCAACCATACACATATTGAAAATTGCAAGTTCTTGACAAATCACATGAACACTATGATATCCTCAAAGAATTAAAAAAAGTATCCCAAAATTTAGTAGACATTTTAAATATCCTCAATTATTATCCTACTAAACTTTACCACTGTTATCTGAATAAATAACAATAAAGCCCTTTCATTCCAAAAGAATGTTAAGTTATTGAGAAGATCATTAACCTTCATGGTAGAAAGATCCAATGCATTGTAGTGCAAGGATGCAGCATATTAACAGGGATTTGCAAGCTCTCAAAAGCGAAGTAAAGATCAATAAAACAAATGATCCCAAAGAGAATTGTCAAATTGAACACTTCCAGAAAAGTTTACCTGAACAAGACCAAAAGGCAAAGAGCCCAACAGTCCTGCTTTATTTTGCTTGAATTACTAAAAAGTAAGAAGCATGCCTTTCACTAACAGCTAAACCTTGGCTTTTACAACATTTCAAGAGCTCATTATACTTATCTTACATGGGTTCATGCACATGGGCACGTATGGTGCAATCTAAATGAGGTTCTGCAAAAGGGGTGGACCTTGATGATTTAAAGTGAAGTGTAAAGTTGGAAGCTAACACCCCCACCCCCTCTCCCAGATAGTCACACACACACAAATGCAGAGTGAACAATCTAAATCTCAGGAGACCCTAAAGCATACCAAGAACAGATATTACAACCAGAAATCAACCCATGGCACACAGTTGTGAGTGTTTGCCAATTAAAGACTTGCTAAGCTTTAAGCTTATTGGCATATGAGCTACCAACCAACAGTGATACAAAAGTAAATATCACAAAAGTATCGGGAGGGGGGATGACATCCAAAACAGTACAACGAAATGGTAAAAGAGACCACTGCTGTAAGAGAGCACAATATCGGGGTATGATTATGGACTTCACCAGGATGGTTGATAGCTCTACATTAAGAATATTTTCATCATGATAATTTTAGCGATAAAAGTACAAGTGGAACGAAGAGCAAGGTCGGCAAGAATTTGAGAACATTGATATTTATAAGTACCACAAAGAGGTGGAGGAACAATATTAAAGCGCTCAACCTGAACTCCCATTTGACCTAATATGGAAGTACACTAATTTTTGGACCGACTTAGAGATTACACTTGTTCTACTCAACTATCTTAAATGCTCAATAGCACATTTATCAAATATTCTCAATGTAATATACAACGGCACAGCTCTATCCGTAGTGACCTCAAGAAGCATATTCTAAATATCTAAAGCCCATACAAACTTGTTTAAACAAATTGTTTCCCCAAAACTTTGAATCAGTGAACTAGTATGCATAATTGGTAAAAAATACAAAACTAGTAACAGTATCAAAGACTACAAGCTTTCAAATAGGCCATGATTGTAAACCTAAAGGTGGTATACCAAATAAAAAATTTGCTTCTCCACTCAACCATTAACTAGGTTTTACAAAACAATGTATGTTACAAAACTTAACAAGATAACATGGAAACATGATCATGAAATTAGTCTCAATCAATAAAACCGACTCACCGTCTCCAACACACAAATCTAAATGTAAATGCAGCTACAAACATTAATCCTTTGATACACGAATATGGAACTTTTTGGACCGAGTAAAAGATTACAGTGAATCTACTCGCTCAATAGCAAATCCATCTAAAAATCTCAATGTAATATACAATGGCACAGCTCTATCCACAATTACCACAAGGAGTGTATTCCAAAAAACTAAAGCCCATACAAGACTTGATTAAACAAATTAAGGTAACCGAAATCAGTGGACCAACATATATCACAGCAATCGAGCATCCACAATCCGTACCAAAAACGAAACTATTACTGACAGTATCAAAGACTACAGGATTTCAAATAAGCCATGATTGTGACTCAAAAGGCGTTGTAATATATTGAAAATTTTAGTTCCTCCACTCAACCATTAATTAAGTTAAACAAGACGATGTACATTACAAAAACAAAGAACGACGTAACAAGGAAACAAAATCACAAAAGTAAGTCTCAATCAATAAAGGCGACTCACCATCTCCAACACAAATCTAAATGTAAATGCAGAAACAAAAACAAACATCAAACCTTTGGTACACAAATATGGAAGTAAACTATTTTTTTAACCGACTAAGAGATTATACTAGTCTACTCACCTTCCTTAAGGCTCAATAGCAAATCCATCTAGCAATCTCAATGTAATAAACAATAGCACAGCTCTATCCTTAGTAACCTCAAGGGGCTTATTTCAAAAATCTAAAGCCCGTACGAGACTTGATAAAACAAATTGATTCAAAGGTAACCCAAATCAGTGGACCAGTATAGTTTATCACAGCAATCGAGCATGCACAATCCATACCAAAAACGAAACCAGTAGACAGTATAAAGGACTACAGGATTTCCAAAAGGCCATGATTGTGAACCTAAAGGCGCTATAATAAATTTAAAATTTCAGTTTCTCCACTAGCTAAGTTGAACAAGACAATGTATATTACAAAATCAAGTAACAAGATAACATCTTGGAAACAAAATCATGAAATTAAGTCTCAATCAATAAAACCGACTCGCCGTCTCCAACACACAAATCTAAATTTAAATGCCAATAAAAATACAAAAATCAAACCTTTGATTCCTGGATTTTCCATTAAGGTCAACAAGAAGCACAATACTCAGAAACTAAAAACTCTCTTCTGCGGCTCCAAAACCTTGAATTACCATATACCATAATTGCATTCTCCTGAAAAATCAAACAATTACCCTTTACAATTCCCAAAAAACCCCACAATTTCATCAACCCAAAAAACAAAATTCACCCAAAAAAAAAAAAAAAAAAAAAAAAAAAAAAAAAAAAGCTATTAAAAAGAACTACAAGATCCCATTATCAAAATCCATGCAAAAAAATAAATACAAACAACATAAAACAAATATTAGAATAAAACCCAGAAAATTAAATTACCTCCAATGGTCTAAAATTCTGTAGAAATGATTGATTATCTGAAAATTAATCACCAATAGAATAGAATAGTAAAATGGGGGTGAATTTTTAAGGGTTTTTAAGCAGAAAAAGAACAAATTCTTGAATAAAATTTAAAAAATAAAAGGAGTGATTTATTTAGGGGTTAAACAACAGAGCTCAGTTTTGTTGTTGAGTCTGTATGTATATAGTTATGGTGTTTATAGGAGAGAGAAAGAGAGGTTGCGGAGATTAGAACATCGAAGGAGGCTATTTTTTTAGTTTTTTTTTTTTTTTTTTTTTTACTATTTTTTTTTTAATGTTAATAAATTTAGAAATTGTATAAAATATAACTTTACGCTCACTCGTCCTTGTTACATAATTTTTGTTTCTTCTTCAGAATAAGAAGGATAGATATAAATCATGAAATATATGGAAATAAATCACAAAATATCATAGATTTCTGTAAATATTGATTTGGTGGATGATGATAGCTAAAATCCAGTTGTGTAAAGTGGTTTGTTGAAGGCCTTAAAGGTGTTAAAGCCCAGTCCTTGGTTGTATGGGTCAGTCATGGATTCATGGCCGATTCGGATCGGACCGAACCAAATAGATTAAGATTTTTGTCTTGTATAGAGAGAGTCTTAAGGAGTAGGTGATGTAAACGAGATTTGATCGATTGTTGAGTTTCGTGTTTTTAAGCTTTCATCGGTTGACCTAGTGGAGCAGTCACTCCAGTTGATTTTATGACTTGATGGTTATGCTTAAACGAGAATGGTTTACTTAGAAAAAGTCTGTCGGCTATTTCTCATCTACTTTTCTTTATTCGTTGTAATGTACTGTTTATCTCATGTGAATGATATGGCGCTAGAATTTGACTTTATATCGTCACCTCACTTACAGTCATGCATTGAAGATGACAAGTGTGTGAAAAATGTCTTATAGACTGCGTATGTATTTACAAATGTCAAACACATAAATAATATTGTATTTTTAAGCTTTTTTTTTAGATTTTGGAAATATTATAAGTATGAGCTAAAAGCCATATTTCCTCCGGTGAGATTCCTTTAGTCGGTTATATACTCAACTAATTAAAACCACATTCAATTAAATTAATTCGCAAATGGAAATGCTATAAGTGATGTGCATTGCAAAAAAAAAAATGATAAATTCCAAAAAAAATTACATGTTAATTAATGGTAAACTCGTGTGTTATTGGGTATGTTCGGCAAGTTAATTAATATGTTGTATTCATTAATTGACTGAAACTAGTAATTGAAATCTGATAATGGTACATTAGATTCGTTTATTTTCAATTTCCTTTCTCTATTCCTCCCTCAAAAATCAAAACCTAGATTTTGTGTAGATATATCATATATGCGCTATCGCGGACCTTTTGGTTAATGCCTAAATGGTAAGCCTTTTTTTTTTCTTTCTTTAGTTTGTACTTCTTATTTACAACAAAACTCCATTCTCTCTCCATTAGAAAGGCTACCTTTTGTTAAGTTATATCAATGATTACTCCTCCATGTTGTGTTTTGTGCTTTCTTTGATAAATGATAAAATTAGTAGAAATCTAAGAGCTTGTTTGGCATTGTTTGGTTTTTATTTTTCTGATTTTTTGTTTTTTAACAAAAAACCAAAATTAGGAAATAAGAAAAAGGTATTTTTCACTTTTTAGTTTCAGTTTTCTAATTTATCATTATTTTAATAAGTTTGATAAATTTTTGATTCATTATATGACATATATCATATGATTTTCAAAACCACAAAAATAGAAAACTACAGTGATGTCAAACGAACCTTGAGATATTACTTCTGTGGATTATGGTAGTAAACCCAATTGCATTAAGTAGTTTTTTTTAAGGCTAATCCTCATCAGTTTTAAAGGTCAATTATAACACAATTCATACCATGCACTTCATATAATTCATACAGGTAACAAATAATGTAAACAAAATTTGATTAATTTTTAAATATTGTCTATTAAGAGTAAAATCAATCAAGACAATTGGAATCCACACCAATTGGTTTTTTTTATATTTGAAAGGTAAACAATAAACGATAGATATTGGAAAATGATATAGTATTATAAGAGCTAAAATCTAATTTGATGGTCAATGAACAGCTTTGCTCACCAGTGGATGCCCATGATCAATTTTTAGTTTGACTAAAACCAGTCTACTACGATAATTCATAAGTAGCAGTGTTCTATGTTATGGTAACATCATCCTAATGCATTGCTCAAAGATGATAAAATCCAAAAATGTTCCATATTCATATATACTAGTAGTTGAAATTTAATAGACAATCAATCAATTAAAAGCTAACGAGTGCCCCCAAGGTATAAGGATTTTAGAGGTGAAAATAATTAATTAGAAATTGACGCATACTAATTATATTGCACCCGACTCATGAATATGTCATGCATTTGTTTATATCATTTTGATTGGGGTAAATATGATGGTGGATGCGTATACTCCAATGAACATGTACGTACTCCAATGAAGATAAAGCTATAAGTAAGATCGATGATATTATTTTTATTAGAGCTTATGTTCATTGACATTCATGTTCTTTGAAGTTAGGCTAGATATACAACATATGCGCAATGAGTATAATGTATACCCCTAAACCATTCAATATTCCAATTATTAATTATTGCATGCTAAACTAACATTCTTGGACATTTTAGCAAGATCCAATTTAATATTGATACATTAGATTAAGAGGTTAGCGCCAACCTTTAATGGTACATAAGCCCAATTATTTTGTTCTTTGATACAATTTGTGTGTGTGTTTTTCAATCTCTCTCTATGAAAGAGCCTTTCTACTCATGAGTGCGGTCATAAAAATAGCAAAATGTTGTTATTAAATTATACACAAATACTAGCTAGCAATGGCTTTTATTTCAATCTATTACTTTGACAAACCTTTATCTTAACCCTGCTCTCCAATATGGGGTTCCCATAATTTTCAAACCGGCTACTTATTGTAAAGAGGTTGTACTAGTGTTTCTTTTGTAGTGTTTGTAACGTTAAAGCTACTCTTCGTATATTTCACCAAATCCTCCATAGTTTGTGGTAGACTCGTTTTCATCTACTCCCTCCGTTACGAGTTACTCGCTACAAAGAGGGAGTTTGCGGACTCCTAGGCAAAATTTCTTAAGTGTGATTATTAGAAAATAAGGGATGTGCTTAGTATTAATCCAATGTTAGGGTTTAACTTAATAAGATAAAATCCCTACTTTAATTAGGGTGTTTAGGAAAAAAAGTAAGGGTAATGTTGTAATATCACACAAAAAAACTTACCATAAAATGAAATAAATAAGTTTGTTGCAAGTAATGTGTACCAGCCATTTTTAGTAATTGTTGCGAGTAATTCGTAACGGAGGGAGTATAAACATATGTTAAAAATTAATTGAATTACTTTTTCTTCTACTGACAAGCAAATACATAAGGTTTTTTTTTTACATCATAATCCAAGCTTACTAGCCATTAAAAAAATACAAAGTAAGTGAGTGTAAAATAGACAACATGAGTCTTTTAAAATGAGTTGACCTACTTTTAATAATATGTGAATAGATAGACATGCGACTTTTCAAAACAAGTTCACCCAAGTTTTAAAATAATACACGGGTGTATATGATTTACATGACATAACGTATAATATACTAATAATAATACATGTATTAAGCAAAGTCTTGACAAAAGTATGTGAGTAGTCTATATTATATGCCAAAAGGCGGCGTTAAGTAGGAACAAGAAAGCAAAATTCCACGTTTATTACTGCTTGGGTCATATTATCATGCATGATTATATTATATGCAACATGTGTGTTGTGGGTCATTTTCTTAAGACATTGTAGAGTAGTAGGAGTACATTATTTTTTACTCCACTATTTTTGACTTACTGTTTGATGTCATGGGATGTATTTATGTATCCACTGCTCAGGGGAATCCGTGGTCCAACAAACCGTGTAAAGCCTTTAGTGCACCATATTTTAAACTTTCACTTCACTCGATCTTCTTCTTGCTCTTTATACTTTACCTCTTTAATGTTTTTGTCATAGTAAATCGAGTTGTTAGGATTGAAAATAAGAATTAATTATATATATACTTCTCTGTATTTTTGTAAAGTGAAATGTTGTGACTTTTTGCACTATTATTATCACAAATGGATACTTTTTATCGCCTTATCGGGGTTATTTGCAGGCTTGTAGCCCGGTCCCTGGTTCAATTATTATGTTGATGATTAATTGAATAATCTTATTTTACTTATAAAATATCTAGACATAGTGATTACTTTTGAGCGAGAGATAAATATTCAAATCTCAGCCCCTTTTATACTTTCGGCCAAGATCAGCCATTGATTACCTAATTGATCACTTGACTAATTGATACTCTATTGGTGATCTATATATAAGATAAAATATAATCTTATGGGTACTTATTAGACTCGTGTCAATGAGGAATTTTATTGAAATTCAATTATTATGTTGATGATTAAAGGTATTAAATTTTGTATCCACATAATAAGTGCCTATGAAAAATGTTTCACTTATTAAAAAAAAAAGGTATTTTCTAAAATTGTAAAATAAAAATAAAAATTGAGAGTACGTTTATGATGTATAATAATCGTTATTATTTTGTTTTTTAGCTTCTTATATACATAGCTATATGTATCATTTTTTTTTTCACAATACATACAATAATAAAAGAAAAAATCTCTTAGAGCAAGTTTAAGTCACTCATAATAAGATTGGATAATCTTATACAAAAAAACATAGGGATGACATAGAAGTATGGTTTATTACTCAGCAATGATATAAGGACGTTGACACATGACACATACGAAGTATCTATGATGCGATCATTTGCAATGACGTAAGGGGGTTTTGCATGGCTATATACTCATGTTTCATGTACATGTACGGGTTGAGTTTCAACCAACCACGCGTTAACGATAAACGACTTCACCCTTTGACTTAAACTCTTTCTCGATATTTAATTTGTCTTATAAAATTAACTCTTTATTTTACTCAACATTTGAAATATAAATAAAAAACCTAAAGTTTAATTTGAGGGTAGAAAATATACGAGTAGTATGTATTTTTTTTCCTTCAAAAAAATAATGTAGTAGTTGATGAAAAAATGGCAGAATTAATTTGACAATAATGCAACTATGTTTTGGCGGCGTTCCTTAGTTTACACCAATGAGTGCGCGGTATTAGTCAAGGAGGTAATTATTATAAGGAACATTCTCTTAGTATTAACTGTGTGTCGAGTTACATGAGTTTATTTGATGTTATGTTGAATAATATTTGACTCTCTTTATTCTTCATGGTCTATGGTCTTTGCTACTAACCGTGTAAGAAAAGGGTACATTTGGGTTACCATACCATCTCACTAGTTCATAAATTAAAAAAGACACTATGCTATATTAAAGTAAAAGTCTATATTTTATAAATTAGGATAGTAATATGAGGATCAATCCATGCCAAACCTCAATATGTCAATGTATAAGTCACTACGCTAAAGTATATATGTGAAATTTACAATACATATTGTAAAGTTTATCATGTATGTGTACAGTGTACAACTTACGCAAGATTTTATGTTTTAATTTATGAGTTCGAAATAGAATTTACTGAATTGAGTTGAAATGAATTGCTTATGAGAAAATAAAATTAGAACTGAACTGAACTAAAATTGAGCTGAAGAGAACATAACCTTATTTGGATTATAATATTATTTAAATTTTAAAAATTATTTAAATAAAACCTTATCAGTACAATTTAAAAATAATAACTTTTTACTAAACAATAAATTAAACAAAGTTAAGTAGAATAAGCATAATCTTAATCACCTTCTAGGAAGAGGGGAAATTTGACCACTTGTTATGTTCTCAACAAATTTTCTATGGCAATACCGTACCGTACCATGAATGTAACAAGATTACAAGAGTCGTTATAAAAAAAATAAAAAAAAAAAGTATGGTGGATGTCATAAAGTTAAAGGGAACCAAATGAACTGACTTGAAAAAGGATTTGATATGAATCACATGAATAGAATAATATTGAAGCTACTTACGAAGCAGAGATCATCTTTATCTACTAATAAGGACAAATAATAAGGTACATAAATTTTGACGTAAAGCCCATTATGTCATTAAACTAAGCATCTAATTAGTCGTTAAAACGTGCTTGAATATATTCTTCATTCGTACAATGCCAATACTAAATTACTAATCTAATACGAAGTAGTGGTATAATAAGTATTAGAAAGTGGGAACATGTTGCTGACATACAGAGTTTTATAATACTGTAATATGTTACAAGTATGTAATTGTGATTACTTTTATTATGAAGTGGGAACATTTAGCCTTAGGTATACTTTTAAGAAAAAAAAATTGTGAAATAGAGTCATGAACTGTGTATGGCAAAATATACTTTGTACGTATGGACTATGAAGTATATAGTCCTCATATTTAGTATGATTTTCTATTTTTCTATGGTTATGACTTATACAGAGTATATATAAGAGTATCTAAGACAAGTCGACAACATGATATATAATTAAATACCAAATACATCAAAGAGTATTAAAAAAATATTGTGGAAATTCTTAAATTTATTTGATGATTATTTTTTTTATGAACTATTTTATTGGATCGGAACTCCTGAATAAAAAGAAAGGTAATTGAAATTACTATTGTAATTCTCAAAGCGTTCAAATTATATGCATATGATTCTTTGTAAAATGTACTCATAATATACATGTTACCACTTATCTGATTTTATTTAGGAGGCCGAGGCCCGAGGGCCAATTTAAATTATACTACGTATATGTTCATTTCTAATTTTCTATGGGGTAATAAAATCAATTTGGTTTTGAGAAAAAAAACAAAAAACAAATACTTGTATATTGGACAGTTATGATTTGTCCAAATCACCTGGCCCATTAAGGTCCTTAGTAAAAGAGAGCAATATATACTTTCACAAACATTGTGGGGCAAAAATAACAAAGATAACACGTACTCCTTGCCAAAACGGGTTTTAATTTGCTAGCTAGCAAAATAGTAAGGTTATATAAAACTATGCTTTGGAGAATAGGATAAGAAAAAAAACAAGTACATTCGTTTCTTGTTAGTTGTAATAAAGGAATATTTTATGTCTCAGTGTCTCACGGCTAATACCTCTTTTGTGTAACTAATTAGAAACAGAGGTAATATATTACATATATACGCTTATAAACAAAGAGTAAAAACATGATAAAGTTCTTCATCCATGTTTTTTAATCTAATACAGTATGACTTTGAAACTCGAGCACTCAACTTAGTATTAGAACTCTAATATAATCTACGCTCTTCTTCAACAATCGTTTCTCATTTTTTTCACTATTTGAAAAAGATGAAAGTTTTCCACGAAGAAATTACACTTGTAGGTTGTTAGCTGTAACCAAAGACACGAATCATGCTATATTGACCCCATGTATCGTGCTAGCTCATGCTCAACTCATACTCAAAACAGTTATGTCTAAGAATGAAATACTCTGTAGTCTGTATCGATGGACCACCTAATTAATAATTCAAAGTTTATCTCTTGATAAATTGGTAAGATAGATTAGAAATCTAAAACAATAGTCATTTCATCGTACTCGTGCCAAATATTCCTAAAAATGAAGCTCATACACGACTCAAACCTACTTACGTGGCATCTCATAGACTCGTACCGTATCAGGTCGGACCATTTTTCGTTCCGACCTGGCTCATTTCCTTGTTGTTGTATATCGATATGGTCATTAGTAAAAAAAAAATAAAAAAAAAAATAAATAAAAAATGTACAAGTAGTTTTCTATGATGTTACTCTTACTGTGTTCGAGAATTTGCTGCGTGCAGTCCCTCAGTCCTTGAAGTGGGGTCCACTTTACGGCTTTACGGCTCTTTCCAAGATAGTGCTACTTGATTATTCTATACACGTGGCAAATGTATAATATATTAGTCATTATTTTAACAAAAAAATCACTATCACGTGGTTCTTATTTATTTAGCACAATCACAAATTCAAATCAACCGCGTAATATTTCCCTTATTCACTAATCCCTTGTCCACGTGCGACTCTTCTCCCCCCTTTGACCAACACACGCTTCTTTTTTATGTGTTGACTTATCCCACCTCAAAACACACACATATATATAACCACCTCATTTGCATCACTCTCTTCATCCAACTTAAAATCCGTTACACTCTCAATTCTCAACTCGATCATTTCAAAATGGTCAAGAAATCGCCGGAGTACCAGCCAAACGACAACAGTAGCAACGTTAACTCGATTAAATATAAGGGTGTACGCAAGAGGAAGTGGGGTAAATGGGTGTCCGAAATCCGTCTCCCTAACAGTAGGGAGAGGATTTGGCTAGGTTCGTATGACACGGCTGAGAAGGCAGCACGTGCATTTGACGCGGCACAATTTTGTTTACGTGGCAAATCCGCTAACTTTAATTTTCCCGATAATCCACCTGAAATTGTTGGAGGACGATCAATGACTCCGTCTGAGATCCAAGTTGCGGCCTCTAGGTTCGCTAATAACTCGACAAATGAGGATGATCGAGGCCGATTAGAGGAGAATCCTATGGTGGAGGAGTCGGGTGAGGCGTTGTCATACTCACCATCTATGTCGGATGGAACAACAGCAACAACTCAAATAGATGGTTATACATATACTAGTAGTAGTTTTGAGGTTGCAGGGGTAGAGGCGTCATTTCAAGATCAATTAAGTTTGAGTAATGCACTCGGGTCGGGTAATTACGTGTCGGATTTCGGGTATTTAACCGGGTTTGATGATTTTACAGGGGGTGATTATTTTGCAACACAACATGAGTCCAATAATAATTTTGATTACGCTGGTCAAGTGGCCGAGGAAACTTATGATGCTTCACTTTACCAAGACTCTTACCTTTGGAACTTCTAGTTGATTGAACATACGACTAGTAAATTACGGAGTATCCAGTAGTAAATTACGGAGTAAAGATGTGGGAATTTGGAATCATTTTTTTTCAACTTTCAAATTCTGATAATCAGTCCATAATTATTAGATTAATTACTTGGACAAATAAGTAACTTTTTAGGACACAAATTGTAATACAAGTAAGAGATTTTTTAGCATTTTTGTTGACCTTCTCAGTCTTTTTTTTTTTTTCTTTTTAGAGTTTTTATATTGGAATTTTTTTATGAGGCAATGGCTTCATTAACATACCAATTACAAACATCCATATTCTATTTCCCAATTTATAATTGATTATGTAATTATTTATTTCTGCATTAATATTATTGTTTAATATTGTACTAATTATTTACCAAAATAGTTTTTTTTTTAAAAAAATATATATCATCTTCAATTCAAGCTCAGTCTCTATTTCAATGGTGATCAAGTGAAAATGAATAGTTATTTGGGAAGAATCTTCTTAATTAGTCCATATTTACATTATTTTGAAAACAAAAGTTAAAATGAGTAGTTGAGTATAGTACCTTAGAATTTTAATGATAATAATTTGTTACTTGAAACTTTATTTTTATTTGGCTTATCTTAATTTTTTTGGTTGAATTATGTTGTTGGTGGCGCCACCTTATAGTGGTTGTGCAATCGTTTTCGACACCAATGGCCCCACCTTCAATTATCGCTTTCCGTTGATAAATTAATATCTTAGATAACGATAAAAATATTTTTTCAAAAGTAAAAAAAGTCCATAGTATTTAAAATAAATCCGATTTAGAATTAGATAAATATATATTACGGAGTATTAAATTGAAAGATTAAGATGATGGAGTAAAGTAACCCTCTACTCTTCCCATTTGCTTTTGCTTTTGGTGTTATCACAAAATAGAAAACTTTTTAAAAATTGTTAATCTCAAAACTAAAAAAACGAAAAAAGAAAAAAAGGTGTGGAGAAGAAGGGATTGGCATTAACTCGTTATAAATAAAACAAGTATATGAGAATATAGACATGTGATGAAATAGGGAGAATGGAGACCCACCAAACATAGCGACAAAAGAGCAATAAAGCCAATAATGATATGTTAAGGACAAACATAAACAAAAAATAATACGAGTAGATAATTAGGATAATGGTGGCTAAATGGCTACTTGGAGACAATTTGGACTACCGTGATGTGATGCACCACAAGAAAGCGACTTTTACAGACGCTTTATTATTGACCACCGGTAAAACTCTCGGTAATTTTAGAATGGAATTATCGACCATTTAAAGTTTTAAACATTTGCCGCTTTATCAATGACAATAATTTATATGGCCTTTATATCAACAATTTATCTTAATCGGAATAATTCTACCTTTGTACTGTATATATTTTTAGAACTCAATTTTATCTTGGATTTAAACAGTGAGAGACGCAAGAAAATTCAGTTTTCTTAGACATTTTTAGATGAACAATATAATAAAAGGTGGACAAAATTGGTTTCAAATTTTCAACACCGTGAAGGTGTGAACTATAGGATGAATGCACCCAACCCTCTGAATTATGACTAGTCGCTACACACCACCAACTATTCATTTAGGTGTAACACACGCCATTAGCGAGTATTTTTTTGCCCTTAAACTGAAACGACATTTTCGGTAATTAAGGAGTAACTAATGGCACATATTATATAATCATTTATGGCAATTTGTCTAGCGGAAACAAGTCAGTTAGAAACAAATTTGTTCAAGTTATAAAGATAATAATACATTGAATCTGAAAGATGATAACACATTTCAGCTCGTCCTTCTCCATTTTCTGATGGAAAGAAGATAGATTTCAGCCAGAAAATCAAACAACGAAACGGATGAAAAGGGAATGTGTTGCGATTAATTACACAACCGAGGAGTAATATTATCCTGGAATCACACAAATGTATATTCTGACATTGATTACTCCACCTCATATCTCTAACATTGTGAATTTGAAGTCTACCAAAACCAAAATATAAAAATAACTCTCAATATCTTCCAAAAGACAAGCAAGAGGCTGGAAGCTCAAGTGTTAGCATTAATGAATTTGCATAAAATATACTCTCCAAAAGAGAGCATTGACAGCAGGATACGGATGATGAAGTCAAAACACTGATGGCATTAGACCACAAACCTGAAGTTCCAGTGCCTTTGACATAAAAATAGATGAATGATAGTTGATTATTGCCTAAAGTTAACACAGAACAGATTCGTCAAGTTTTGTAACTACAATGCTCTCCGAAAAAGAACCCATAAAGAGTAGAGATAGCCTGATCAGTACAAGCACATGAGCTCTGTTTCTGCATTAATGCATCAAGCATGGCAGTCATACAATTATGCTCTCCTTATCATAGCCATTGAACTAAAATGTCTACAACACTTTATATCGACCAAACCTTCATCAACTAGGCAGTGTGAGTCATACAAGAAATCAATCAGCAAATAGAATGAAAGAAAACAAAAAAAAAAAAGCCTTTTCAAAGCAAAGTCTTACAAAATTTATGCACAACCCCTTCAGAGTTAGGAACCATTCAGCTAGATAAAGAAAAGGCCTACATAAATGTGATGGAGACAATGGATTCCGTAGTGCTTCATTTGTTGAACTCCCAGATAATACCCCCATCCTCTGCAATCATTTCAAAGAGCCAACTTCAGATGGAAAAAAATTCGTTTTATAGAGATAATAAGGGGCACCACGAAAGACAAAAGTGAATTTCTAGCAGCAATTTACGAGTTCCAGTAACATCAGTTTCACATTTTTATGCCAAACAAATTTTCATAATTTGTCTATAAGAGTGCAGCAATATACAAGGAGTATCTGCAGAGGTGAACAAACTAAATAATCCAAGGCTTCTAGGATCTAGGATAAAATTCACAACTCACAAGGAAGCAAATTCGTAGAATTTATAATCATATTCATCTCATTGCAGGTTCAACATCTTCAACATTACTCCAATGCCACAAAGAGCCACCCGAGATAAGATAAAGGGAGTCGTCGGTTAAAATTACATAACCTTACCAATCAGCAATGAAGAAGCATTACCCTTGATAACAAAAGCAACAAGCCAACAACAAAGTGCTTCTTCATAAGGAGTAAATAAGAATCTTAACTACCATTTTGATTTAACCCATTATTCTTAATACCCAAACAAACCATTCAGCTCCATTGGAATTGACAACAATTTCTTGTCATTTACCAAACTTAAAAAGAGCAAGAGAGAACAATCCCTCATACAATATCGATAGATAGAACAATACCATGATATCAACCGTGCATTCATTAGACGACCCTCAACCATGATCACAATCAAATGCACTTTTATTAAGCAACTAATTATTGCAATGTAACCTACTACACAGAAAAACACGAAGATATGCACTTGTACATTGCAAGCTAATCCTAACAAAGCCCATACCTTTAACTTTCTTGTTGATCCAAACTTCCCAAAGCATGCCAGCACCAACTCCAGCTACAATAAAGGATCCATAAAATGCAATTGCAGAGGGTATAGATTTCCTGGGAAGGAAATAACATTCTGGGATCTGCCTAATTTTCTTCGGAAGCCGTTTTTTCGTAATTGGTTGGCCATTTTCCACTTTATCATTTGTAGTACTCATGTTTTTCCACTCCACATCTCTCAATGGATCCTTCGCCTCTTCGGCGAAGGCCCGTCCCTGAGCCGGGGCAGGAGTGGCGCCTGCCCTGGGCTCAGGTACATTTTCAGAGTTCCGTTCTAACATTAAAGCGTTATAATCAAAGGCCTGCAACATATTCGCAACCAATTTGATTCAATTATCAAAGTAGGCTCACAAAAATATTCTGCTTGCATTAAGAATAACAATGTTGAGTGTACATATCAAAATTCTAGCAACGAAATTGCTCATTCTAATCTAACCTAACTTTAGTGATTGTAATTGTTAGTTCAATAATCCACCTTAGAAGAACCCTAATTTGACGATAAACCCTAGATTGTGAAATTGATTTCAATGATCTAAAAAAGAAAGAAAAAACATCTTACCTCAAAAGTTGCTTCAATGGAGAAAAGAAAGCGGAGAGGCCAGTTCAATCGAGGAGAGAAAGCTCAGAAGCCGCTTCAATGGAGGATTCCGAGTACGGTTCAATGGAGGTGGAGCCGTGGAGGAGAGAAGTTTGCAAGCGTAAAAGAAATGAGCTCCAAAAGAAAAGCACAAATAAGACTTTTTTTTTTTTTTTTTTTTTTCAAAACTAGAATTTTTTTCCCATGATTCTTAAAATAATACTTTGTACAAAGTACCAAATACATGACAAAATTACTATTAGTATGTTAATTTTAATTTAACTAGAATGTACTCGTGATAATACACGAGATATGTCATTTGCGAAAGAAAACAACACATTGTTTTGGAGGATTGTGGTGAAGTGTTGTAAATTGACTCTTAAATTATCCGAATTACTTCGTATGAAGTATAATACAAGTACAATACGAAGTAGTATCTCAGCTATCTCCACGCTTCTTCAAGCTCAACTTCGACGAATCAATTCATAACAACTCAGCAGCAGAAGGTGCTATCATTAGAGATAGCAGCGGAGCACTCATCAAGACATCTACGTCCAACCTCGACAATGGCAAAATATTTATAGCGGAAGCTACAACTCTATATAAAGTAGTCCAACTAGCTCTTTAATGTGGCATTCGGGACGTTGAAATTGAAGGTGATAACTTACTAGTCATCAACTCAATAAAAGACATTTGGGGCAGCACCTTGTCAGATTGAACATATTATCGAAGACACTCGTTCTTTCCTTTCTCGATTTGGCAATTGGAGTATCTAACACATCTATTGAGAGGCAAATTGTGCAGCAGATTGGATAGCTGATGTGGTCATTTAGTGTGTAGTAGTATGGATGTTGATGGTTGTAATAACTGTAGTTTGTTTTCTTAAAAAAAAAAATAGTTCTCTTATTTACCTTGTGGCTTAAGATGGCACTGGGCCGAGATGGCCCGGCCCAAAGCCCAGCACGAAAAAAGCACAGCACAACATAGTACTGTGTGTGGCCCGTGGGTAGCCTTTATTGGGAGAAGCAGGATAAGACACGACAAAATTGGGTCCGACAGGACAAAACATGTTAAAATCAATGCAATTTTGCTTAGGCATGCAAGCCAACACGGCCCAGCACGATGGCATGTGGGCCTAGACCATGCACGGGCCAACTTTTTGAAAACTTCAGGCAGGCATAGCACAACACAAAACTCATGAATCGGGCTAACTAACCCCAAAACACGTGGGTCTGACACGAAACAAAATCGACACGGCCTAGAGCCAATCGTTATCTTTTGCCATTCCTAAAAATAAAATTAAAAATTACACCTTCAGCGCGAGCATAAAAAGGGAAAGAGCACTCCTTTTGCTTGGCTTCTCCGGGCAGACCTGCAATCTCCTCCGGCGTACGGCAGCAGCAATTTCCCAGTTTTTTCTCTCCTCTTCAAAGGTAACACTAATTTCTTTTACAATTAATTCCAAATTTCAAAAATCTAAACTAATTTATCATCAATTTTAGAATTTAGGGTTAAAATTCGATTCGTATAAATTAGACAGGATTTTATTTTTGCACTTGAACTATCATATTCTTAACCCAGATAAAGAAATTATACAGGTACAAAAATAAATAAACTTTGTGTAAATTCATGAATTTTATTTTGATCAATTGTATATTATGTATCAATTTCAGGTGTGCTAATTAAAGATTCAGCTGAAAATTAAGATAATGGAATCATCTTCTGTAATCAGCCCGAATGATGTTTTGGAGTCTTTGATGAATGATGGTACTATTGACGCTTTAAGGTTGAAGATTATCAATCAGCTAAAAGCTAATGTAAGTGAATCTTTAATTCCTGAAAAAAAAAGAAAAAAAAAAAAAGTGAGTCTTTAATATTCAAGAACCCTCTTCTTTTTTTTTTTTTTTTTAAAAAAAAGATTCATGGGGTTGGGTTTACATTAAGCTTAATGATTTTGATGCACGGCTGTTTTTCGAAAGGTTGATGTATACTAGGATATGATGATGAGCCTATTTAGTTGGATTGGTGGCTTCTATGATCATGTTAAGTTTTCTATGGTAGAAGCTAGATGATCACTGATTCATTTTTATGTTAGACTTAGTAATGCCATGTGTTAAAATTACAATTTGGCATTGTTTGATCTGTTGGAAGTAATTAAAGGAGGGAGTGAATGGCTGCATGACCCTGTAGATGGATTGTTTGACGTTCCATTTAGGCATTTTGAAAGATTGAGTTGTGGTTAAGCTAATAAAATGTGTATCCGAAAACCACCATTTTGTTGTCTGCCTTTTTCCCTCCCTCTTTTTATGTGTTCTGGATTTTGCTTTGCTTGAGATGATTGGATGGTGGTGACAATAACCCACCAAATGTTGTCAGGTTCTATGAGTCCTTACTGTTTTTGTGAAGTAATACACTCTGTGGGTCAGAGGTTTTGAGCCAAGGACCCCGACTTAGTTTCCCTTTTTAATGGTTGTAATGCCTGTAAATCTTATGGTTTAGATGATAGCTTATATGCTTCATGATGAGTCATGACTCATTGCTCTTGATCTTATCATCATTAAAAGCTTCCCTTCTATATGGAGGTTATCATCATTATTAATGCTTCCCGTCTATATGGGGGTTATCATCATTATTATTGCTTCCCTTCTATATGGGGTAATGGGGATTGATGAATGTATATTCTCTTATAGGAGGAGTTAAAGAAAACAACAATAACAATGGTGGAACAAAGCAAGGTTCTCAACACACCTGGAGCAGAAAAAACAGACCAAAAGGGAGCTTTTTGATTCTCTTCGGCAGGAGCTTGAGTAAGTTGTAATGCTAATCCTGATGGTTGTTGCTTTTCAGTTTTTTAAGAGCAGCCTTGGTTGCGGGGAAAGGGAGTTACTTTTATGATGATGTCTACTTTCACATGTTGTAATAGCTCAATTTCACCTGAATTGGAATTAAAAATTTGAGTTTTGTGTGTATTAGGTTTAGCTTTATAAGCCGTTGGCAAGCTTGATGATTTTTTTACACTTAACAAATTGGAGTTGATCAAGATAGTGTCAAGCTGTCAACTAATCAACGCGATGAGTTGTTTCTTCTTTTGTGGGCTTCAAAATTATAAGACTTTTAGTCTCACCATGAACCATAACTTTACTCTCTTTAAGAGCTAGTGTTATGTTTCTCACTCATCCTTTTAGTCAGTCTTTGTTTCCTTTCATGTAGTCAGTCTAGTATGTGCTTCTTCTGCAGAGTTGGTACAGTGTGTTTTAATCTGAGTACACTTACTGATGTCCTACAAGGTACCAATTACCTACTAGTCCTACTACTTGGAGTGCCAATAAAATTTATAAACATATGAATTTTTGAATTTTTTTTTCTTTTCCTTTTAGGCAGTCAAATTTTCTGGGCCTGTAATACATATTGGAAACTTAAGAGAGCTAACTTGTTTGCCATTTGATTGAAGTGGAAGAAATGGGAAAGAAATTAATACCTCCCCATTATTAATTTTGTATAGTTGGAAAGGTGGGAAGAAATTTTAAATTCCTTTATAATGCCATGTTCCAACCATTCCAATCTTTCTCAACTCCCTTCTTGGGTTCCAACACACTTGTTCATCCTCTCCATCAATGTCACAACCTCCTCTTGGCTTCAGTTCTTTCTCGTCTGTAGACCACCATTTTCCTCACTCTTCCTGCCACAACTGACAATGCTGCTCCTCTGCTGCTTATCTATCTTCAATTGTTGCTGCAGTCAATCAGTCATTGCATCTGTTTGTCACAGTGGCTTGCTGCCACTCAACTGCCTTCCCTTGTTGTCTGCTTACTCTTTTGACCTGCCTTAAACTTGACCTTTGGTGATTGGGGTGAGCCACCTTAGTAATGGATGGGAGTTATTTATTAGTAGTAGTTTGGTAAAGTGTATCGGATGGGGCTTATGGGTGAGAGAGAGGTGTTGGTTGTGGTTCTGGACTTCTGGTGGGTGATTCAGGATTTCAGGGTGAAAGAAGGGTATGGTTACTGTTGTGGGTCTAATGAAGAGTAGGGTGATGCAAATGTGGGACAAGGCAATAGAGACCAGAATAGCAGAGTTGTGGTTCTGGTGAGGGCCTGAGGGGTGACAGTGGTCTTAGTTGTAAGGAAAGCTGGTGAAAAGTGGAAAATGGAGGGCAAAACCAAACAACCTACGTGGAAGACCATTGACACAAAAATATCCTCTTGCAAGCCTGTAACCAAACAGTCCCTAGGAATAATAAGGTTCAGCTTCAAATAGCTTGAATACTAGTGAAGTAACTGCTGACATGTAATTTTTA
This sequence comes from Chenopodium quinoa, assembly GCF_001683475.1. Lineage (NCBI taxonomy): Eukaryota > Viridiplantae > Streptophyta > Magnoliopsida > Caryophyllales > Amaranthaceae > Chenopodium > Chenopodium quinoa. The sequence continues at coordinate 106,244 of NW_018743363.1, read as the reverse complement.
CAATGGTCAAGGCTATGTGAGCATTCTTCTGTCCTATGTGATATGAGCTTATGAGCTATTAAAGAATTTGGTGTTTCTATATGGTAATTGGTTTCCTTTGAAATTTTGTTGGCAACATATTCTAGTGTCAAAATACTGCACAGCAGAAATTTTTTGCTCTGTTAGTGATAATCTCTTTGCTCTTGTGTTTTGATGAATGCTGGTTGTCTTAACCTGTTGAGTGTTGATAATTGATATTATCCCATCTTGTGCCAACCGTGTGTAAACATTGTTTCTCCTTGTTTTGGCAGGGCCCCTGTGCTTGAGAAGGCCTCTAAATCGGTGTGGGACTTAATTTTAGATGATAATGGTTTGGGGAAGGAAATTAGCGAAACCGTTGAGAAAGTTTTTTGCCGATTAAGTGGCCGTGAACCTCCTTTGTATCCTGCTTCAACCAGTGAGGCCCTGCAACAGGAGAAAGAACAGGATGAGAATCCGGCCTCTTCTTCAAAGAAAAGAAGTTTCAATGAGATAATTGGAGTAGAGAAAGTAGAGAGATCTGATGATGCCACATCTGCATCTGAGGATAGAAATCCTGTTACTGACATAAAGACTTAATCAGGGTATGATTCAGATTAGTGTTTCAGCTTTCAGCCTCTAATTGTTAGAAAATGGTTAGGCATGTAACATTTACTTGGTCTGGTGTATACTGTCTTATTGTAATTGAAGAGGGTTGTTCCTCTAAGGGATGGTCAGCAATTCAGCATTGTTCGATATAATAAATCTGATAGCTACATTTGTAACTTGATCTTTTCATCATAGTGCCACTACTGGATTGTATATGTCGGAATATTTATATGTACATAACCCGTGAGGTAGGTGTATTACTGTACTGCTCGGTTGATCTGAATTTAAATTGATTTCAGGGTTAGCCGGATCGGTGCGTTCAAGATACTGAATATAAATGACTCAGCCAATCTGGCAATTTGCTCATAAAAATTGAACTCTAATCTTGGCCTATCAATTCAAACTTGGTTTAAGGCCAGTTTTGGGTCAAGTTGCAACTGAACAATAATCAAAGAATCAACTCGTAACATTTTGTTGATTCTTTGATTTTGTTTGTCTCCGCTTTTAGTAGAAGATGTGAGCAGTTTGCAATCACAATAAATAAATAAATTACGGTGCATGTCTCCCTTATATACCTTTTGACATTGGGTCGTCACTGACCATATGTAAACTTTTTTAATGTATCTTTGATCCTTTGAATATATCATCTATTTGTATTTTCACCGAGCAAGGAGTGGTAGAAGTTCTGTAAGCTGATAGAGTATAAAATATATTTCTGTTTAAACTTTTGGTTGAGGTGCTTTACTAATATAGTATCAGAGCCACCATGACACAAATGTCACGGATTCAAATCTCATCCACCCCTCCTAGTATAAAACATATTTTTAGACCATAACCATCAGCTTAACCTTTTGGTTGAGATGGTCAATTATCAAAAACCATAATTTTAGCTTACTAATACTCTAATAGAGTTTCTCGTTATGTTACAAGGAAGCAAGAGGTAGGAATGTAGGATTAGTGAATTACTCTCCTTTTAACTCTCACGTATAATAAGTAAAAGACTAAAAAATGATGATCAGATGATGTAAGATCGATTTGAAATAAAAAATACACCAACGTTTTTCTTCATACAGAACACAACCAAATAACGAGGGAAAAAAAACATAGAAATTACTACTTGTATTTGTGAAAGGAGCAGTAAATTTGACAAAAATAACCTAGTTCTACAAATGACGTAAGATTTTACCTTAAAAATGAACATATATTTTTCCAAATAAAAGTGGAACTAAAACAAGCAGAGTCATTCAACCATTGTGATCACGGAACTATCTCTTGTATTATTGTATATGATTGCTAGTAGAAAGATAAAGTAGCAATTGTGACGTTTTTGAGAAAAAACTTTCCAATTTTCAATGGATTGACTGTGTTGAAGTTGACAACTTGTAGTTATAATTTAATATAAGCTTTTTGTATAAGAATATATTCTTTCTAGAATTTATATTGGCGAATTAGGGAGTGTATGTACGTAGACAAGAAGAATCCATGGTTTTGATTGTTCTTATCCCATCACTTTTTAGTACATCATTCAATGGATTTGATGCAAGTTATTATTTAATTAACGGTTCAGATAAGAAGATATAGTTAAATACTATCATCATGTTCTTAATCAACTATATTAGTGCTAATCATAAGCTAAATTAAACATTTTGTAATTGACATTATGGAATTAGTTTGATGATGTTTACGTACAATATATTGTATTTTATTGAATTGGGTGAATGTCAACTAAATTTGTTAATAAAGTTGTAGAGAAGTTATGTTAGAATTTTCGATATCAATTAAGCAGCCTGAAGAATAAAATAAAAAAGAATGAAATTTCTATTAGAATGATGTTTTAAATTTATATATATTTATAATCTATGTTATAATAAACGTTATTGATAATCTATTTGCTTCTTATCTTCTAAACAATATAAGAAATGTGGAGATCTATCTACACTAAACTAAATTATGAAAATAGCTAGAAATGGTAACTTAATAATATTTATTCGAAAAAAGCAAGTAAATAGTGTATAAGTCAAAGTTAAAATGATGTAAATATTAGATACAGAGGGTCGGGAGTAATCGACAATAGTGCATGCACTTCAACGTGGGCAATTTTTGTTTGCATCATGCTTCTATTATAAAATGCAAAGTAGATAGGTACATCACTCGAACTATCGATCTTCATCTCTTAGGAAATCATCGGGTTAAGATAAAATTATTCTAAATTTTTTATCTATACTGCTGTAGTCTTAGGCTGCTCCTAATTGAGAGGACTAATAAGTCTTTAATGTATCATGGTCTTTAATTGGTGCATAATGTACTATTATACTCCTGGAATCGTTGTCCACTTGTAATCATCACAAATAATTATTAGAATGTTAAACATGTTTTAATTTTCTTAATTACCTACTTGTATACTATAATTTTCATTATTGTATGATTTTTATCTAGCCTATTTAAATCTATCATATGTGTTTAATTTCAATTTAAGTATTTAAACTAATAATATACTCGTAATTTGAATAGGGTAAGTCTGAGAGACTGAGACCAACAATTACTTATACAAAGAGTGAAAAAAAGAAGGAAAAAAAAAACTAATTTAAGAAAAACATGAACTAGTCATAAATAATTTACAAGACTAAAATACTTTAAAGATAGAATGAAGAGATACCAACTCAAATTTCTCTAAGTTGGGGTGAGCTTTTTTTTTTTTTTTTTTGAACTAATTTTTTGTCAATTTGCTACTCCACAAGGTACTGATTACTAGACAACAATATTTTGTTACAATATAACCATAACTTACCAATTTATGGTTTCAAAGTTTCCAACGATTTTTTCTTTGTTTCCTCATATCCACATGTTAAAAAATAGGGAAATTATCATTGGTACAGGACTTTTATCAATGATACACCTGCTTAACTTTTAATTATTAGTGGTACACCTATATTTTCAACAAATTATCTACAGTATGCATTCCGTTAATTAAACATTAATATTATAGTTTAATGACGTACAATTTTGACCAATTTTAACTCCCTCCTTTTATTTTCCCCACCTTAATTTCCCTCCTATATTTAAAGTAACCCACCCATCCACCTCTGTCACTATATAAATGGAGAAGAAAAAGAAGATCAAAGCTACATAAAATCAGAGCAAATGAGGAGGCTCCATTTATATAATGACAAAGGTGAGGTAGGTTACCTTACATAAGAAGAGGGAAATTAAGGAGGGGAGAAAAGAAGGGAGTTAAAATTGGTCAAAATTGCAGTTATAGTTAACAAAATTCTTATTATAGCTAATTAGTTGAATGTACAGGTGTACCACTGATAGTTAAAACTTAAGTAGGTGTATCATTGATAAAAGCCCAAACGTGGGGTGTACCAATGATAATTTTCCTAAAAAATATAATATTTTCAGTTAGTAATACGGAGTATATAAAATGAATAATTATTGTCTTGTTGAACACTTATGGAAAATAATTGATTTAAACAATAGTGTGAATGGTATTTCACATACATACATGTATATTGAGGGGGGGGGGATTACACACAACAAGGTACACAAGCACATATCAAAATATATAATTAATAAATTAAGTTTTAAAATAGTTGTAAGCTTAGATAAATAATAATAATAATAATAATAATAATAACAAAAAGTAGAAAGATTAAAATATGATGATTGCAGCTTGGTTTCAAAAAATAAAAAAATGAGGAACGGGTGTAGAGTTTTTTCAATTCTTTCCAAATGCAATGGTCAACATGTTTATGTAACTTAACAAGTGTCTGTGAATAGTTGTGACTTGTGAACACTTGTTAGATTATACAGTGGTCTAGTCAAAGTATTTTATACGGAGTAACTTATTAATAAGTGCATGTATAAATTAATAAATTTGTTTTTGAAATTCAAGGAATACTTTTTTCATTTTAGACAAATGTAAAAGATTAAATTTTGTATGTAAAAAGATAAATTAAAATATTAAATATTTGGCAAATTTGAAGACTTAAAGTGGTTATATCCTTTCTTTGCATTGTAAGTTACGAGTAGTAATTCTTGTAACTCTTATGTTTATGTATGAACTTATCTAATCATGCTACTCACGCAACTATGAAGCTAAGTAACAATTTGTTTGTTGGATTGGTATATTAACATTAATCAATACAAAATTGTCACAATTTACATGAACAAAAAGTCAATTTATTAATTAGATTAGGATACAGACAAAATAGGTCTCTACTAGTATAATTCATACTTTGCGTTTTAAAATTGGTTGTTAATCATCATGATGCACAACGTCAGATCTTAATTTTCTAAAATTGTCACTATATTATTATTTTTAATTTTTTTTAGGAATTCTTAATATTGTCCTTGTTAGTAGTCTATTACTACTATTAATTAAGATGTACTGTATTTATACATATTAAACAACACAAATCCTAGAGAAACAAAATTAACAAAGTCTAACCAATCATTGTCATTGAACTAACAAGATATACCGTACAATATTGTACGTCCAAAGTTTAAAATTAACAATTAGGAAGTAAGTTGACAATAATCATTTTATTTTAAGTATGGTAAAAATAGTTACTACCTAGGAGCTCGGGTAACAATGAATAAGATATTCTATTTAGAACTAGGTGGTTAAGGGCAATTAGCTGTTTAAGAGCTTCCCAGGTTACTCAATTTAAGTAACAAATTAGTTTTTGGGCCCGGACGATGTCCCGGGTTATTACATGAAACTAATTTATTATTAATATACATTATAATTTATGATTTAATTTTCTTGTAATTAAATTTGTTATTAATAATGTCATTTACTACATATTAATATTTTGCTTCTCGTCTTCTTTCCTCAACAACGACCCCAACGCCGCTCACAAATCCTGACCCCATCATTTCCAGCATCCATTTCGACTGATCTAACCACAACAACTCTAACACCGCTTTGTGGCGAGAATAAAAAGACTCCCTAGTTTTAAAGGTGTAACTTAGGGCCATATCAACCCCTTAGGGAAAGCTTATACTTTGCGGTAGCACTTTTTGTTGGAAGTTCTTGATATAAAATAAGAGATCGAGTTGGGGAAAAACAAGAGAGAGAGAAAAAAAAATGAAAGGGGAAAATCCCACATTGGTTGGTGGGAAAGGTTTTTCCTTGTTTTTATATTGTAGTGTCTTAGCACTACTTAGTTGAGTGAGTGTGAGGTAAGTGTTACTCCACACACACACGCGCGGCTCGCGCGCCGAGCCGGGTCAGGCCTCGGGTCTTGGGGAATGCGATGCGCGGGCGTGGGTCCTTGATATCTTTTTGGAGAAATTAATTCCTTGTTTTATTGCTTTCGTTGTTGACTGGCTGAATGAATCTGGTCGTTTTCTTAGCCAAATTCGTCCCTTGTTTTATGCTTCTGGTCTCCCTTCTACTGCCTATATATAATCGTTGCTTTTCCCAGTCAGAATACACAACACAATCAGTCTTATCTCTTCTCTAAAAAATTATCTAAACACGATTTCTTTCTGTTCTGTTTTTTGGGCAAATATTCTGAGTTCCAGTCGGGTTTGTGAGTGCACATAAACTCCGGCGCCGTGCTTATCCTGGAGGGCGACTGCTTCTAGTCTACTGCACCGGGAGGTAGCGCAGAATCGTCTTTTAGGTCAGTGGTTCTCCACGACGCGACTATTGTCAGTTTGGTCACATATCAAGAGATAAGTAATTTCTGTTTTATTGCTTAGTAGTATAACAATCTAAAAGACGATTATGGCTTCCAAATTTATGATTCCTGATATGTCTAAGTTATAACCTCTTGATGGAAAGAATTATAAATGTTGGGCACTTGGGCTGTTAGGATGCGTTTTTATTTGGAGCAAATTGATGTTGCATATGTTCTTGATGATATTGTTGAACCTGATGATAAGGATGATTTGTCTGAAACTGGTTTTAAGTTTGCTAAGGATGATAGAACCTGTAAGGGCATGTTGGATGGTTGAGGTAGAAGAGGAGTGAGGAGACAAAAAGTTGAATGGGTATAATGAAAAAGTCAAAAGTACCGCTAATAATACTAATACAAATTACCAACATGCCCTTTGAGTAACAAATCATGTTACTCAAATTGAGTAACTTGAATTTCATCGTTGTTTAAGGAGTGAGAAATAATAGAGTAAGAGAGAGTGAGAACTGGGGGTGCTAATTGCCTAATCGAGTTGGGCAGCTCGTGAGAACTCGAACTCGACTCGAGTTGACTCGTGTTCGCTTGAAACTGCTTGAAACTTGATAAGTGTACAAGAAATTCATCAATTTTCTATTCTTCTATCTTTAAAAACAAAAAATTACATTAACACTTTAAAAATACACTTTAATTGAAAAAAAATTATATAAAGAGAAGAAAATCTATAGTCAACAAAATGCTTGAAATTCAAGTGACCTAAACCTTTTAATGAGTAGCATAGCTCATGATCGGTTCAAAACTTAACAAGCACGAGTCGAGCATCCCACTGCTTGCGATCGAGTCACTCGATTTGCACCACTATCGAGGACCATTGATTTGTACATTTATATTGTACGGAGTATTATAAAATTTAAGAGATTTCCAAAAAAAGGAAGTGTCTCATTAATTAAAAAGGTTAATAAGGCATTTGTAGCATTTAATTAAGTATAACAAACATATTCTCATAAATCAAGGTTTCACGGTTCTTGAAATGTCACGTGTGCTCAATCATGCGTAATAAATTAAATAGTTATCGAGGAAATGTTAGCCTGTTAGGAAACATAATAAAAAATATCTAAGAACTGAGATTTAATCACTTTAAGCAGATCGTCCAAATAGTTCCAAATGAAAGATATTCTGATCACATCAGCATTACATTTGTCCATAAATGGATCCCTAATATCTAAGAACTGAGATCATTAATAAAAATGTACATACGTACATGAAATTACTAGTAAAGAATATCTAAAACCATCTAAGTGTAAAGCTGATAGTAAAACTTTGAAGCTATTTAGAAATTAACTTTGAATACAAAACAACATGATGATCATACAGCTTCTATTCATTCATAATTTGCCTTACACCATTTAATGGTACTCCGTATTATTTTTTATATTATATATATTTTTTAAGAATATTATTTACCTATCATATATCCTTTTTTTTTAAAAAAAAAACAAAGGATAAGGGAAAAAAAAAAAGATAAACAAGAGGGCAAAAACGTCATATTATTGTTCCTAAGTACACCTAAGGACTTACCCATGGACGATTTTTTACCATTCTCATCCATTTTGTTTCTCTATTTATACCCTTTTTCAAGATAACTTCTCACCAACTCTCCCATTTTTCCTTCCTTCTTTCTCTCTCCTATCTCATCCATTTTCTCTCTCCTATCGCTTTCTCTCTCTCTCTAAAAAAAAAAGTCCCATGAAATTTAACAAAACCCATGAAATAATCATTTAAAAATCTCTCTATATGAAACACATAACCTTGTTACGCCGTGTTCGTCTTGCTCAATCATTCTCCGTTGTTTTTCTCTATTGGTTTTACGTTTTCTCAGAGATAAACTCGTTTTAAAACCCTATTTTTTAAAATAATATTTGTAGCTTTTTAAAACTTTTTTGTGAATTTTTTTTTTAAAAAATGAGAGCGTCGAAAACCATCATAAAAAGCGACGGAAAAAGCTCGTCGAAAGCAGTGGTAAGTTCAGGATCGTCAGGAGGGTGTAACAGCATCGACGAAAAAAAGCGTCGAAGATTGGATTCAAACCGCGAATCGGCTCGAAGATCAAGGGAGAAGAAGCAGAAACATTTGGACAATCTGCTGAAAGAGGTTAGCGGATTGGAATTACAAAACAAAGAGATAATGAACAAAATTGACGGAATATCTAACGTTTTAGGTGGGTTGAATGATCAAAACAATGAGCTGAAAACGCTGAAAGATAAGCTCGAAAAGCGATTGGATGCATTGGAGTCAGTCATAGAGATTGGGAAGGTTGTCAGAGGATCGTCTTCTAATATTAATTCAGCAGAAGAAATTAATAATAATAATTGTCATCCAATGATGAAGCCTTGGCAATTGCCTTGCCATTACCCTTCTCTCCCTATTTTTGCAACTTCTTTTAAGGATTTTAATGTTTAAGGGTACTTTTGGGATTTCATGTGTTGTTATCTTAGTTTTATCATTTTAGGGGGTTTAAGGTTTTTTATTTTGGGTTGCTTTTGTAGGTCTTGGACCGTTTTTATGTGTTTATTTTATTTTATTTTATTAATGTACTTTTTATTTAGTCAAAGTTTTTGTTCAATGAAGTACTCTAATTTTCTAGTTTATTTTGTGTTTTTTTTCCTTTCTTTAGTTGCTTTATTTTACAATTTAATCCGATCCGTATCAATTTGAGTATTAAATTGCTCTCAAAGTAGTTACGTTGTATACTCGCACCACCGTTTTATAATACTTGTATTTGTTCTCACCTTTTGAATTCAAATTGATAAAAAATAAAAATAATGATTATCTTCAAAACAATGTCCATAATTTTATTTGTAGCCTCTCATTATTCATTAAATGACACCTTAAATATATATAATTTATACTTGTTTCTAAGGTCACATTCATTTCATTTTGAATTATTCAAAATTAATACTCCGTATATAATCTTAATACAGTGAAAATTAGTTCAGAGTTACTTTTTAACAAAATTCATCAGTGTAACAATACCTTAAAATCATATTATATATAAGAAAAGGTTTTTTTTTCCCAAAAAAGTCAAATACTAAATATTTTTTACGATAGTAGAAACTCTAGAAAGAGGTACATGAATAGAGAGAGGGAAGAATCCTCGAACACTATCGAGGGATCACAAAGATTGAGAGAGAATATACAACCAATTGGTTTAATTCATTAGTTCATCTACAATCTCGTGTGTCATCATATAAGAGAAAAAAAATGACTGCTTAAAATGTGAAAGCTAGCTCATTGTATAGTTTAATAAGTTGATTATATTAATGCTGTCAAAACACATTATATGAGGTGAAGTACTCTTGAACAATTTAGATTTTTTTTTTTTTTTTTTTTTTTTTTTTTTTTTTTTTTTTTTTTGGTGAGGACACAATTTACAGCCTAAGATATTATTGGCTATTGCTGGCATAAGCTTGTGAAGATAGAGAATTTAATGTAGGTTGATTTGATTTTAGAATATACTTAGGTAACAATCTTGCAGAAATAGAAAAGAAATAAAAATATACAAAAGAAGAAAGCTGAGTAGGCCAATTATTATTAATCTTAAGAAAGGTAGTTTTTAATTAAATTTTTATGATATGTAATCCTAGAAAAATGAGGTAAATTGAGGCCTAAATTCTACGGAGTATGTCATATAATTTAACTAACCTCTAAAGCATTATTTATCCATCTAAAGTATTTAAATTTAGGCCAATCTATTTATTACCTTGTTTTCACTCTTGTTATAGGATTAATAAGTTTGGAATAGTAGATCGGTTAAGAAAAATGAGTTTTGATACAAGTAATTAATTAAGTTAACTTTAGTAAATAAGATCTAAATAAGTTTTGTTACATTGAGATAAATTTAAATTAACTAAAGTAATCACACCTTAACCTAGCTGTTTGGATACTTGTATGAGAACAAAAGGCCCAAAATGTATTGATGCAAAGTAGGTCAATATTATAAAACTAAGCAAATAGGTTAATTTAACTAAGCAAACCTTGGTGGACTTGGTGGAGAATTTACTTGTGTAACGGAGTTGGTGGAAAACTTATCTTGTGATTATTTGAATCTCATCAACTAGACAATTACACTTGCTTGGGGAGTTGGGGCCCTAGCTTGGGGGTAGGGGGATTCACTTATCTTCCCTCCTTTACGCTCAAGCGTTGACCTACGAAGCTGGACTGACTTATAACGTGAGAAAGGTGTTGGTTTAATACGTAGGGTCTTTCATCTTACTTGGAAAAAAAAAAAGTAGGCCAATACACCACCTGTAGTAGATTGATAATGATAAAGTCGTTAATAATGAATTACAACAAAAGTTTTAAATTGGGTGGTAATAATTTCTCGTATTATTTTTAAAAAGATGGTTTTTGACAAAATTTTCTATTTTACTTAAAAGAGGAAGATGAGTGGGATTTATCACTATAAATCGAGATTAATCAAAGCAAGTATAGAAAATCAATCCATTATATTAATTTTACAAATTTGAAATACTCCATATTCTGTATCATAAGTTCTTAACTATGCCTCATGCGCACACATGCAATAAAAAATAAATAAATAAAAAAAATGAAGAAACTTTAAGTTTTGAGTTCCTCCTGTTTAGTGAAGTCGATCAAATGTATTAGCATTCACACGCATTCATAATCAAAATCTCTTAATTATATGCAAGTATATATTGTAATTATAATTATGATCTCGTAACATGCTAAAATAAAAGATTTTGTATTCAGTCGGTCCAAAATCTTGATTTAGAAATAGTAACACCGTATTAATATTCGATTGCATGCTAAAAATACGACGTACCATATAGCTTTTCTAAGCTGTTTTTACTATAAAAAGAACACCAAATGTTAACTACCCATATAATTTATAATCTCATTTGATTTAAACCTTTGTTAATTACCCTAGTTCAAAAATGGTGAGACTAAGCAATAAGAAGTTGATTATAGTCTTTTCATTAACTATGCTCTTGATAGCTAACGCCCTTATATCCCATGCTGATGATGATGACGACGATGATGGTAAGAAGCACCATAAAAAACACAAGAAGAAGCAAGATGACGACGACGACGATGACTGTAGAAAGATGAAGAAGTCGGCTTCTTCATTTATCACACCTTTCTCTCCGACGAAGATGGTGTGTTATGGAGTATTGACTTTTGCTACTGGGGCTATGCTAATTTAATTAGTTATCTATATAGGGTTCGAGATTATGTTATTTAGATACCATGTTTTTAACCAAATAAATTATTTCAATCAAAAGTTTAAGTTAATGGTTATGTATTATATAATCTATTATGTATTTTTACATATTTACGAATTATAATTGTGTTTTTCCTAACTAATTGTTTGATTTAAAAATCATACTAGTACTTGCCTTGATGTTTCTTCATTTTTTTATTGCAGTATTGCTTTTTTTTTTTTTTTTATAATCCCAAATGTCTAAGTTGCACTTTTGACCAATATTATCATTGATGAAGTTCATTTCATTACACTATTAAAAAAGCTAAACATTGATATCACTCAAAAGCACATTGAAACTTATGTAGCAAACTAACAACTTTTTCTGAAAAGTCCAACACAAAATATAGCAAATAAAACGAGACTAGCAAATACTATCCATTATTCCAAATTTCCAATGCAAATGAACTACTTGAACATTGGGGCCTGTTCAGATCGTTGGGCTGCACTGCACACTCATGCTAATTCCCTCATTATTATTATGATATTGTTCCATTTGAACTTAAGCCTGTTTCAATTTACTGAAAACAACTGAACTGAAAGAGTCTGTTTCGATTTGCTGAAAACAATTGAACTAAATTGATTGGAGTTGAAATTAAACTAAACAGAACAAGCCCTTAATCCACACTTATTTGTTTTTTTGGATACCTTTTTTCAATATTAATACGAAGCATTTAAACTCGCACATTAATAATGGTGTAATGTGTTAGTCAAAATGAGTCATATATTATCATAGCCTATTATGTGTCAATATGAGGTGTTCAGGTTAGGTTCGATAAAGTCGAGTAGGATATTTTAAACCCTAACAAATTATTATGTTCAAACAAATTGAAATTCAATTTTGGTATATTTTTTTTGGATCGGTGTTTGACACTTGCCTACCCAACTTAAAATCCAAGCAAAATTTCCAATAAAAATACAATTGGATAAAAAATTGGTTAAGTGGACCCAATTAGATTTTCCGGAAGCATCTCCGTTGGTCCTCTATAGTCTATCCTTAAATCAATCAGTCTACAATAAGGGCTCTTCCATCTCATATTCCTTCTTATCCTACAAACTACCTTCTCATTTTCAAATCTCTTCGCCTTTCAGATCTCTCTTCAACTTCAGGTATCCGCTTATTCAACTACTTTTATTAATTTTTTTCTGCATTTGATTTCAATAATGCTCATATTTTTATTTATCCATCATATTTCTTGGTGATTTAAGCTTTGTTATTATATTTTTGGTTTTGTTTTGTTAACTTTAAATATTATTTGATGGGTCTTTGTTTGAATCTACCTATCTCTAAAATCATTTATTTTACATGAAAGTTTAATGGGTAGCTGTTAGATTAATTTTGTTAAAGTGAACTTTATTCTGAAGCTCGAATCGGCCAATAGTTGTTGAATTGGAGTATATGATATGTATAATAATAGTCAAAATTGTATTTTGTCAAATGTGAAAGAGTTAACGATTCGTAAATACTGTGTTACAGGACGAGTAACATGATTTTACTAGGATAGAACACACCCTTAAGATTTGCAAATGTGGAACTTTATTAGGATAAAAGAAGACATAGTTTATCCCATTATAAGCTTAATGGGTTACTTCCCTTATTGTCATATGGTTTTACCGGGATTTTTTTTTTTGAATCGTCGAGTGGGTATTTTTGCGTGAATCATTTGGATGATACTCTAATTCATTGATATCGGTGTTTTGCTTATTTAAGCCGGATATATACATATGGAGTAGTTGATAACTTGATACAAATGTTGCTTGAATTTATTTCCTTGGAACAGACTATTGTTATGATAGATTTGTTACCTTGCCTTTGGTTGTCTAGGAATGAAAATTCACAATTTTTGCTAATGTTTGATAGCAAAAATCGGGTTTCTTTAACTTTTGGCATGATTGTGGATTTGTTAATTTTGTTTATGTTGCTTATTACAAGTGATTATGTTCCTTTTGGCATTTCTGATGTATTATGTTCATACATTTGAAACTGCAATCCAATCGCTTCATAATTACTTAGGCTGTAGTATACTCCAACTTTCCTTTAAATGAGTTTAACTTTTAGATAGATTTGCCTTGGCCAATGTCATTGATGTCTGATTGTTAATCTCTGACCTATTTTATTGCTACCTTACTATATGTGTGATTGTCTGATATTAATCTCTGGCCTATTTGATTGCTACCTTACTATATGTGTGATTGGATGGACTGCTGAAAGTCACCTCTCTAGGGAGGAAGCGCTGATTAGATGGAGGCTTACTGCACTACTCTTAACGAAATTAGTTGTCACGTTGCATAAACCCCTCACAGTAAAGCTTAAGGCATGATTTGCTGCACTACTCTTTATGGAATTAATTGTCACATTGCATTAACCCTCACAGTGAAGGATATGGCAAGATTTACTGCACTACTCTCTTTCATCTGAGTGTTGGCATATTCGAAATTCTGATAATTTACTATTGGATGAAATTTGTGAATTTTATTTGTATTTCTAGACAGAGAGTATTACAATTCCTCTTAATTTGGTTTATGATTGGCTCTGCTATATGCTTCTATATAACAACATTATTCTTTCCTCAGGAGGATTCAGTAACAGTTTATGGCTATAAAATCCCCGGGTCAAGTGGTTTCGTTGGATCTATTCAGGGAGTTGCTCATTGCTATTTCGCAGTCTGAACCTGAAAAGCTGTTTAGTTCAAGGTCACTGTATGAGCATTGTAAAGGCTTAAATGGTGCTAATAAGGTGAGGGACGAGGACATAACTGAAGAGTTAAGGTCAAAATTGATCTCGATTTCTTGTGAATTGTCTGCAGATAACATCATTCCACCATCAATGGGCATGCAGGAGGTTTAATGTTGATGTCTTTAGGAGTCATTAGGTCTGCTGATAGTCTGATACTCTGTATTTTCTAATTTGTTGTGGTAACATTGCCATTTTAGCAGGGATGTATGGCTCAAATGTAAACATTTTCCTGCTGTTTCATTTAGTACTCTCCAACTCTATGGCAGTTGTGAAGTTCAAAAGCGTAGAGTGATGATGTATAGATTGTCACCTTTAAATATTAAATCGAAGAAATTTGATGCCTTACTGCCAAAGCTTTTGCAATAAAAAGACCTGAAGTGGAAATTTGGAATCAAGGTAGTCTCTTAACAATCAAACCCCAAAGTTGAGCTTCCATTGAATGCATTGAACTTTGAACCATCAAATTCAATCTAAAATGAGCTTGCAAGGAAAATCCTTCAAGGCTATTACGGAGTACATGATATTAATATTCTAATATCTGATATTAATAATCTAATAGTACGTAGTATTTGATGATACTAATATAATACTCGTACTATTTGCTTATCAACTTTATGTTTTCACAAAGAATGCTGAAAAAAAATTCTACATATATGACGAACTTAAGTTTTTTTTTTTCACTTCTTTATGAACATCAAAGCACTTTTGGACTTCAAGCAAGATTGATTTTGAAACACCCATTATCTCGTTAAGGTTTTGCTCTTTTCACTTAAATTAGAAATCTAATGTGTATCTTTTTATGGTTATTGAATGTATAAAATTGCTTTCACACCCCCTGAAATATAACCATTAAACAAAATATAGTAACGATTGTACATGTTCCTTTAAAAAAAAGAGCATTGGTACGTGTATACTCATTTCTTGGGAGCATATGGAATACCATATAGTTAGTGGGCTTGAATTCGTAACCTTAAAATTACAAAGTGAATTCCTCACCAACTTCACTAAGCTACTTGGTTATATAATTTTAAATATTAATAAACAAACTTAATTGGTTAAATATTAATAATACGAGTATGATTTTTTTGCAATTATTTAGAAGGCTTTGAAAAGAAATTCGAAGTAAAAATTTTGCAATATTGATAAAACGGAGGAAATAATAACGTATATTCACTTTTCTCTTCCTAATAAGAATGTGGATAGAAGATAGAACCAAGAACCACTTTGCGAGCCTATTTTGGGACTAAACTGAACCATATTATATGAGAGAGAAAAATATAAGCTAAACTTAACTAAAAATAATTTAAAGAAAACAGAGCCTATGTGAACTCAACAAAGAAATGATTAAAGTCCACCACAACTGTTTTTTTTTTTTAAAAAAAAGGTCTACCGCAATTGAAATTACCAAAATATCCCGCTTCCATTTGTTAACCATAAAACGGTTCGCTTTTTTTAAAAAACAAAAACGGTTCACCTTTCTCCACTTAACTTATTTATTGAAGAAATATAAATGAGCAATTGAGCAAATACAAGTTGCTGTCAAGTACGAAGTATTTCTCAAGTACAAACTAGCAAAATTGCAAAAATTAAAGAGGGAAAAACAGTGAAAGAGTTGAGCAGAGCAATTTTTGTGATGAGACGAAGAACAAGAAAGCCTCCTTCCAATGAATTCGACTTTACAATTGCTGGTATCTTTCTATTTCCTCCAAATTCAACATTTTTTCAAGCTTTTTTTTTTTTTTTTTGCCCAATTTTCAATTTATGTGCTACTATATTTTATTAATAATGTATTCTTTTTGGGGTGGGTATTAAATTTTGGGTTGTTGGGGTTCGTTAAAGTTATAATTATTATGTTTTTTAATGTTTAAATTCTGGGTTTTGATTGATTTGTTGTGACTTCTTGTGTTTATGCGTGATGCAGGAAAGCTATAATTACATGAAAACAAATTATATAATATGAATTTCTTGAATTAAAAAAGGTGTGAACTTGGTGTTAAATTCTTGCAAATGGGTAGTTCTCCTTGAAATTTGAGCAAGTTAGTTTGCATTTATGAAATTGATTTTACTTTTTTACAGGTGAATAGTGATAGATCTGTAAAATTAAAAAGAAGATGAAAGAAAAGAAAACTCTGTTGATGTTGATTAATTCTGGTAATTCGAGAAAGTGGTTGAAAAAGAATGTGTTTTTGTAAATATAATACTAGATTTTAGTTATTTTTTGTTGTTGTTGTTGTGATTAATTTAGGAAATTTTAGGTCTTGATATCTTAAAACAATGTTATTGATAGAGATTTTTATGGAGTATCATCTTTCGGTTTTTTTTGGCAATTACTGTGTTGGAGTTTTGGACTTTGGAGGCTTAGAACAATTACCTGTTCTATAATTATACAAATAAAACTTCAAAATTGGCACTTGATATGGGCTGCTTGTCCCCTTTTTACTTTCACCGTCGGATCTAAGGGTCTTAATTATGCAAATTGTCGAGATTTTTAATTATGATGTGCTCAAATTATCTAAATCTATAATCCTATGTAACCAAGAAACTGTCTAATTTTAAGATTCAAAGTCTGTTTTTTTTAATAACTAAAAGTAATGATTTTGATCAACTTATTGTTGAACTTTGTATTAGTGAATTTTAATGAGTTATTTTAAAGATACAATGTTTTCAGCTGTGGCATACTAGTTCTATAAAAGTCTTTGGTATATTAGGATATTATGTTTTATCTTTGATTTGATATTATTGTTTGTAATCTTTCACACCATTTCATGTATCATTGTTAGCCTTTAATACTCTTTTTTAACACTATAAATGGTTGTATTATTTCATGAATGTATTCAAAGCTTTTCCACATTCTCATTCTCATAACTCTATCCGATGGTAGTTTGTTACTACAATTCATTTCAAAAGTAATGCTTTACATAAATCCTGATATAGACCTCATTTTTTTTTTTTCTACTGGTAGGATTCTTTGGAGATAGCATATCTAAACATCGCTCCTGCTGGCTACACATAGCTGCAGCTCAATATAAAATTGAAAAGAAAATAACTTTGACAGAATTTAAGGAGATAAAGAAGAAGTTTAAGCACACTTCACCTTGTTTTCTTGATACTTGTCCCCGTGCTAAGCGCACCAAGTTGATGGGTGGCCATCATGTTATCCCCAGGATAAGAAAGAAGCTAGACACTGAAACATTTGAGCATTACATGGAGTAAGATTAACTTCTAAATACTCCACTTATAATAATGTTTCCCTTATTTTTGGCCCATTTAGCATTCTTATTCTACTTTCAGGGTTGTTTGGAAGAGCTTTTCAGAAGAGAAGAGGATGTCATTTACATATCTTGATAGTCTGTGGTTTTCATTGTACCGAAAAGCTTCTACTAGAACTAAAGTTCTGACATGGATTAAAAAGAAAAGCATTTTCTCCAAGGACTACGTGTTTGTTCCTGTTTGTTGTTGGTAATTGCTGCTGTCGATTGAAATTTGCTGCTATACCATGCTATATCTGGGTTCTTTTCATTGACTCCATCTCTCACTTGATTTCTTCTTCTTATTCTTTTTGTATTTATTTTTTTATTTCACTAGGAGTCACTGGAGCCTCTTGATATTTGTCCACTTTGGTGATAGTTCTGACTCGAAAACTAGAACCCCATGCATGTTGCTGCTGGACTCACTTGAGAATGCAGAGCCAAAGAGACTTGAACCTGAGATTAGAAAGTATGATACTTCATTTTTGTTTCTGTAATTACTACATTTTACTTCAAAATTTGCTCTCCCTACTTGTTTGTTCTGTTTTTCCAGGAAAGAATTCTGACCTTAATACAGTTTTGGTGGTTTGCTTACCCAGTTAATCACTTTACGTTGTTCACTGGTTGTCTTTGGTTCAGGTTTGTTCAGGACATCTATAGGGTAGAGGGCAGGGAAGAAGACAGGAATGTGGTTTCTAAAATTCCTCTCCTGATACCTAAGGTGATCTTAGCCCTGATTGAAGTAAATGAACCTTGTACACATTTATCTATATTAAGGAACAACCCTAATCTGCTTTACGCATATATGATGCCATTTTCAGGTGCCTCAACAAAGGGGTGATGAGGAATGTGGAAGCTACGTTCTCTATTTCATCAACTTATTTATGCAATTTGCTCCTGAAAACTTTTGTGACTCTGATTTCCCATACTTTGTATGTACATGAGTCTTAATCCCTTCATTCTTTACTCCACGTATTTCTTTTCACTTTGTAATGTAAATTTTATCGTCATACTGTAGATGCATAAAGACTGGTTTGATCTTGAGAGCTTGGAGTATTTCCGCAACAGGCTTGAGAAGGAACTGTCTAGTAAAGTAGCTGTGAGAAGCAAACACTCTTCCAGTGTATCTCAGCAGAAGCTGTGTAAAAACAATGGTGTTATATTGCTGGATGACTGACCTTCATCCTTCTCTTGATGGGTGGCTAATGTATTTTTTGTAGCATAACAAACACTAGGGAAGAACCTCAGAAGCATAGCAATCAATTTGTATATACTGAAGCTAATGCAAAAATGTGTCAGACGCTATATTAGTCCTCTGTATTTTTGTGCTTCTGCATCTGTAAGTGTCACAGCTTGTACATAAAACTTGGATGGATTGACAAGCTAAATCTCTAACTTTTGCAGCACAGTTGTTTTATGGAGTAGCATTTTACAAATTGACCTTGATGTATTTGTTTATATACTTGTGTCAAGGTTATAAGCTGATAATATGGTAATACGATAGTATTCCTTTATATCGTATGTAACATTATCGTTGCCTGCCAAACTAGCTTTTACGAGCTCTTTTCATATTAAAAAAAAAAGTGTTTATGATTCAAAACCAACTTTAAGCTGTAAAACATACAAGAAACACAACCGAAACACAAATTCATACACATACTTTCTGCTCCTTAATTCATCTGTCCCTCACTCATATTCCAGAACTCGACTTCTAGCTCAAGAACTTGCAAAAGCATTGCTTCAGCTTTATTTTGCACATCCTGCGATCCCTTTGATACACATCGATCAGCAATCTTCTGCAGAGATTCACAATACTTGCCAAACCCTTCACTCCCCCACCTCTCACAAGCCTCTTTGAGTTCTGACGGAGTTTTGGCATCAGCTTCAAGACAGTGGGCAAAGCTCACTTGGTAAACAGCCTCGATAGCCCAGAAGGCCGTCATTGCCACTGCATAACTGACGTCTGGTTGCATCAAGCTTTCTAAAAACCTAAACATAGAGCACGTACGTGAGCACATTACAATCAGCATAAGGTAATACTGAAAAAAAGAAAAGATTTCTGTTATGATTAATCAATTATAAGCTGAATATCTGAGTCTTCATGATATCGAATTGTGTTATCTTTCTATATTTATCGATATTCTCAATTTAACCCCTTTGTTAGAGACCCGATCAGAGTATAATTAGACAGTTGAGCATGTCACCTGCAGTAATCCTGGTTTGTTTTCAGAGGAGTGATCTCACTGAGCTGTACATCCCATTTAGCAGCTTCATTCTTAAACCAAGAAATTTCATCATTCAGAGAAGCCAAACCAGCTAAAATAACTTCCATATCCGATTCATCATCTGATTCCTTACAAGCTTTCACCAGGACACTAGCAACAAAAGGAACAAATTTCCTGACAAATATGTAATCCTGACCCTGAATTCGACACAGAGAAGATACATACTGAGTATTTCCGATATTGATGTCATTACCATAAACAAAGAAATACAGACTAACCAATGCGAACATCAGTATTAGATAAACCAGACAGTTTACAGAAGCTATGATGAGGCCTTTTTCTTTTCACGTTGAAAAAACAGTCAAATCTGAGGGCAAGGGCGAATACAGTTATAGGGTATCTGAGTTCAATTCCTTAAAGTTCAAACATTCTTAAGTAGTTAAAGTTTGTTAAAATCTGTCATGGGAAATTGGGATTTTCTCACCATCAAAACACATGGTTAACTCTAATAATATCAAAATAATCTTCAAAAGAATCAATTTATGCCCAATTTCAAGCTTAAATTATATAAAAGACTATACTATATAATCTCTGATTAGTGTAATATGAACCACAAACCTACATTTTTACAAATTAATTTCTTCATGTTGAGACTTGAGAGTAAACACAAAATGTCAAAACAGGAAGAACTTATAGAGACGGAGAAAGTAGCGAACCAGCCAGCGTTTGAAAGAGGAGAGATTAACGGAGCCATCGCGGATGGAGCGTATAAAAGCGTGGCGAGTTGCTGCAGTGTAGACTGTATCATGGTTGTTTACCCAAGTTTCTATGGTTGCCATCTTTCCCCTCTCTTTCTCTCTCCTTTGACTTTTCCTTTGCCTCTGCCTTTTGACTTTTTATCTCTCTTGCTTGCTACGGAGTACTCCGTATTAGAGATGGCAGAGTGTGGCAGTAGTTTAGACGTGCGCTAAGCTAGTGACACTGGAAAATTTGTTGAAGAGTATTCTGATTTCAAGCCATTAGATGAGGCCTAATTTGACTTGGTTCGGCGGTTCGAGTCGGGATAATCTAGGTTGAAAGGTCACTTAATAAAAGTGGGACACAAAAGTAGGTTGGGTCAAAGACATTGTAATGAGAGAACTCAGAGAAGTGTACATGCTAAGTCGCTAAAATGATCAAAGAAGATAGGTTTTAATGAAACATTAATGAAAGAAAGTTCAAATTTAATAGTCACATAAGAAGTTTATTTGTATATTTATAGGATGTATAGAAAATAATTAGCATCAATTGAAAAAAGGACACTTAGGGTCTGTTCTCATTGAATGAACTCAGCTGAACTGAACTGAACTGAATTGAACTGAGCTGAGCTGAACTGAGCTGAAATGAATATTTTACAAGAGAAGGAAATTAAGAGCTGAACTGAACAGAACTGAATTGAGCTGAACTGAACTGAATTTCAACGTAAGAGAACATGCCCTTAATCAAAACTTAATTGGAAAAAATTCATCTATGTCTTGTTATGCAAAACTAACCTATAATTTTTACTTCTATATATCTCTAATCTCCAAATTAGAGTCTATAATCAAACGTACTACTCTCTCCACCCTCAATTTAAGATATAATTTTTCTTTTGTAAAATTTAAGAAAGGGATTAAAATAATATTAGTGGTTAATTAAAAGTACCTATGGAGTATAATACAATAAGATTGTAAACTTTGGTTTATAAAAAAGTGAACAAATAAGACTTTTATTTAGGGACAGGGGAGTATATCATTATTTTAATTTGTGGTTCTTGTCTATCTCTCTCTCCCATGTCTTAGTCTTATGGTTAGAATTTTACAAATATCAATCAATCATATAAGTATATAACTCTTACACAGAGTAATGTTCAACACACATGCACTATGCCTTTCAATGTGTTACAAACAACAAGATTAACATAAAAGAATAGAATATGACAGTGGATACCAATTAACAATAGTTGTTTTGGGTAAGTCTGCAAGGTAAACTACAGATACGGAGTAATGTAACGCCTGTTGTCTGTGTGTAAAAAACGGAGTCATAATGTTTTTATAAAGGTAAAAAAAGGTAGTACCTTTAAAGTGCACCAATTGATGCTAATTGCTAAATTGGTGTTGAAAAAAGTGTTTTTGCTGTTAGAAAATTGAAATTAGTTGGTAGATAGGTGGGTTTAATGCTGAGTAGTGAGTAGTAATAACTGGATGGGCAACCTAAATTCAATCAGATCAAAATATCAAATTCTACTATACTTAAGTGTACAATGAATTCTTACGAGTTTCGAGGTATAGATATGCCCGAGTGTATAATAGATGCTCTTGAGGCCCTTAATGTACAACCATGTGGAGTTGTGGACTATTAGGTATCATTGCAGAAGTTAATCTGCAAAATAAAGCGTAGTTTATGGTGATTCCCCGCTTGATATAAATTAAGCTAAAAAAACAAACATGATCGAGATTAATGTCCTTATTGTAGATGTATAAATCAAAGGCAGTCTTAGTTATAAACTGGCAGGCTAACTTCCAGACAGAAAATGAAATGAGTGATCAAGAAATGACTACTAAATTCACAACAACAGAGTCAGGATAGTTGCTAGCGACAGCATCACTAACAAAAGGCAGAGTCCTTCCACTGAACTCTAAAGACGAGTTTGGGTTCACAAGTGAAGGACAACTGGACAAGGCATGTGTTGTTTGTGTACAAGGGCCCGTCGCAGTTGTACAACTCTTGTTCATAGTACGAATCGCAATCCTAAAAGTTAACGAACAGAATAAACAACAAAACAAATTATGCTTCAATTTGAATGACTAGTTTTTATTGACAGGAAGTGGGGAAGGATGGTGTCAATTCTCATTTTACATTGTCTATAAATCAAGTATCCTCTTATACTATTACTGAGGAAACGATAAAAATAGCATATAATTGAAACAAAAGTAAATGGTATATAGGCATATAGCTAAGTATCTCACACAGTTCTGTTTTATCAGCCATTAATCTCATCCTTTTTCTTGCCCTTCTCGGTTGGTGCTTCCGCGATTGATGGCCGTTTCCAGTTTCCAGTTTCCAGTTTCCACCACAGATATGTTCTAAAGAGTGTGCCGTAGAGAGCTTGAATTATACCAAAAATAAATCTGCCAAGGATCCTTTCCATAAAGTAGTCGAGTGTGACACTTGGACACATAAATATGTACTTCGTGTCGTACCACAATTTTTGACATATCTTGCAGCTTCCACACCTGGGTGTCTAGACTATCATTCTTAAAATTAAGGTATTACTGTACCTATACGGGCTATATCATATACATGTGTGATCGGCTGTATATTTGTATTCTAAGGCATGTTGATTGTTGATCCCTCCTTAGGCATTGAATCAATACTTCAATCCATCGTACTCAAAACTTTACATTTCACTTGAAGTATCAATGCCAAAAATTGCACATTTCATTTCATTTCATTTCAGGCCAATGCCAAAACACGAAATTTTTCACAAATAACCAAGCCCGGACACTTGGACATGTACCCGAAAAAACCCAGGTTTCTGAATTGGCCACGGATTTCACAGTACTATACTCCCAAAACAGTAGCAGATGAACAACAAATCAATGAGGCAACTTCACTTGAAATCAAACACAAGAACACCAAAAACACTTACAAACCAAACAAAACCCACCATTGAAATCAAGCAGGTATCGGACCCGGAGTCGACCCAACAAACCGACTCGGCGGATTTAAACTCGGCGGAGGAGCAGAAATCACCGGCATTGGAAGATCAGCAGGCGGCGGCGGAACAGGAACCACCACCGGAGATATCATTACCGGCGCCGGAGGCGGTGGTGGCGGCGTCATTACCGGGCTAGACCCCGAGCCCGAACCCGAACTCGGAGGTGGATATAGGTTCGGGTTCGGAGGCGGGCTTAAGGTTGGGTTAACATTAGGAGGTGGGTAAGGGGATGGATTCGAGTCCGGGTTCGGGTTGGGGTTAGGAGTAGTGCTAATCAAAGGAGCTGGAATTGGATTTGGAAATTGTTGAATAGTAGGTGAACAAGAAGAATCAGAAGAAGATTCAGAGCATTTATGAGATTTTCTAACGCCATGTTTGATGAGAGTGAAGCCCAGAATAAGGCCAATGAAAGCAAGAACAATGACAATGAAGATGAAGATCTTGGTTGCTTTACCAACATAACACATTTTGAGCAAAAAATGGGAGGAGAGAGAAAAGTAGTGAGTGAGTGAGAAAGAAGAAGAAGATGAAGAGGGGATTTGGATGATGGGGTTATGGTGTGGTTTATGGTAATTGGGTGGGGAGTGTGGTGCGGCATGTGAGTGGCATATTGACAAGTGGTGGGTTACATGTGAAATTACAGCTCAGTAAACAAATATAGGTTGGTTTTAGTAGCTTCATATGTGGCTTGCTTTTAGTAGTCTAGTACAGTAGCCTTTAATGGCGTTGTTTCCAACTATACCTGTATCGCAGGTTGAGTTTCCTTGGTCAACTCAACCATTCTATTCGTAAAGTTAACAAATGCTTTGGGGCGTTAGATAAATTAATACTCCGTACTTTATTTTGATTAATATATATTGAATACGTTTGTAATTTTAGCATGCATTCATTAATAAAATCCTTTTGAAAGTTCAGTTGCACTTTATTGCATCTGTTTTAAAATGTTTTCACTTAGTTTTACTATACTCAATTTTTAATTGTATAGGAAGTACTATTCTCTTTGTTTCATTTTTAAGTGTTCCAATTTTAAATCCTATGGAGTACATTATTAACACACCTTTTTATCCAATATTGATTATTGTGAATACTTATTGTAATCGTTACGCTAGTCTACGTTGTGTCAATATTAAGAATTTAAAAAAAATAAATGAAGTGTTTAGCAGTCAGGTGCTTGATTAGGGCATAATGATAATTTCATTGTTAAAAAGATGATTCTCTCTGTTACTCCGTATCTTGTACTCAGTGCTCGTATGATTGTTTGGGTCACCCACTTGATCACACTACCTTAACCTTTTTAACATGGGAGATGAAAAACTGAAAACTGCTTTCTCAATTCCTAGTCCCTAGGATCACAACCAAATGTTCTCATATAGTCGTATATACAATTGTTGTAAATGTTAAGAGGTGACATTTTTATTTAGTTGATAGAGTACAGAGTTACATACAAGGGTAATTACGTAAATACGTAATAACATCATAGTAACATACGTAGTACAAGTACATATTTTCAAATCTTACTCTGTATAAGTTACGGTTCCACATATCATAATTACGTTTATTTAATTTATTTATTTATTATAACAACTTAGGTTATGTTATACTCCGTAAGCCTTAAATTCTTAATTATCTAGTTGAACGATGCGATGGTAATTCCATCGCTGTCTGATTTCACCGGATGATCCATGGAAAGTATGCGAGCATGAATAGAAGTCTGAGTGGATGCATCACTGTGGCTGGAGTTACTACTAGATTTGTTCAGCTCACTCTCAATGTTTTCCCAAATTATATTGTTGTATTTCGCAATCGGCCCACACTCCACATAAACCTGCAACATACACCATCAAATTAACAATTACTAAGTAATATACTTGTATTTGACAACTAACACTATGTTGAACATTGTTTTCAATTTTCTTTTTAAGTCGTCTTTATAAAATTCTTAGTTAGGTGACTTAGGTCCATACCTTCTTAGCATTTATATCCCTAGGGTTGGACCAAGCGACGAGCCATCCACATTGAAGTCCAGTTTTGCTTCTGCCACTATAGACCACGGCCTCTTTAATGCCATCTTGAATATTGGCTAGTATGCTGAACCCAATAGTGACACCACTAGGTATAACATCCTTATACTTTTGAAAAAAGCTTCCGGACCACATTTTTTCGGCATGAAGGTTCACGGCTCCAGTAGTGAGATTCTTCAAGTTTCCAATGAGAGCTACTTCTTGCTGTTGCAAATCACTCACCATCCTTGGAACGATGTCGTTTTGTGCTTGCTTCACCAACTCATCCAGAACGGCTTCATGATCTTGAGTTGAAGCCATTGCTCACGTACGTATTCTATGATTTGATAATAATAATTAATAAAATATATATATATATATATATATATATATATATATAAAAAAAAAAAAAAAAAAAATATATATATATATATATATATATATATATATATATATATATATATATATATATATATATATATATATATATACAAAACTGCCATTAAAAGAAAAACTACGCAGAACATTCAATGATTTATAGGACAAATAATAAGACATACATGAAAGGAGTAATATTATACCTTGAATTGGCAAGCAATGAAGAACCTCTGATCTTTACTTACTTAACTGCACAATTGCTAGAGAAGTTGGCATATTATTCGTATTTATAGACCATATATAGTGAAAAAAAAATGCATCCCTAAAGAATGAGATGCTTATCATCATATTGTTTATAAATTATTCATGTATGTGTTTCAATCATGTTTATTAATTATTTTTATTAGTTGTTTTTTTTTTCCCTGCTTATTTACAGCTATGTCATTAGATAAGCAATATTTATTTATTTGAAATAATTTTGGGCGTTCTCTTTAAAATTTTGTGTTCATGAATTTTCAAGTTTAGTGAAGATAAACAACTAAACAAGTGTAACAACTTCTTGATAATAAGTACTTACTATTTCGATGTACATACTACAAGTATTATATTTACGTCTATAATTTGCTTATATATAATTGACAATGCTAGTACAATTCTCTTTTTTTACATTTAGGTTTTTTAAAAAAGATCTAAAACTAAAACACATGTCTAATTGTCTAAATGTGAATCTAGAAAGAGTAGAATCCAATTCTTGCATTTTGTATTTGATTCGTCTTTTAAATTTCAAATGTCATTTTCAACGAATGTATTCCTTTAGGTGTGCACTAAGAATGTATTCCAGCTTAGTAGTGGATTTTCAATCTATTACTTTGAAAAATGCCTATCTTAACACTGCTCTCCAAAATGAAATGTTTGGGGGCCTCCGAAAGGTTATTTTGGAGGTTTATAGTATGTCAATGGTCTCTTTCCTTGAGAAAGGATCAATGGTACCCACAGTTAAGG
Source organism: Chenopodium quinoa (assembly GCF_001683475.1). Taxonomy (NCBI): domain Eukaryota; kingdom Viridiplantae; phylum Streptophyta; class Magnoliopsida; order Caryophyllales; family Amaranthaceae; genus Chenopodium; species Chenopodium quinoa. The sequence continues at coordinate 79,383 of NW_018743363.1, read as the reverse complement.
GTATCGAATCACTTGTAAGGGTGATTCAATGTGTGTTGTTACGCCCTAATCGCTATGTTTTCCTACCCCATTTACTTATTGATATAGATACTCGGTGTCCTTTTCAACTCGTTAATATGTATGCCAGAATTTGTTTGTTCGTCGTCTTCCAATGCATTCTCCAAGTTCAAGAGAATGTGGAATACATAATCATAAAGGCGTGTTCCTCATTGCATGCTCAAAGGATAATGGCAGATTTTTCAAACCAACAAGATCAATTGTGGAAGTACTTTAATTTAATGTATTCTCGTTGTAATAGAGGAGCTAATAGTGCTCTTAGTTTGTAATACCTTTATTTTATTTAAACCGTTGTCAAAAAAAAAAAAAAAAAAAAAAAAAAAAAAAAAAAGAAAGAGTGATCTTCACGACTTCGCCAACAACTTTTATTGTGAAACCGTTATATAGATTGAATTGTGCATGTAATCAAGATTTTTTTTCTTTTCTCAATTGATCATTTTGAGAGACTTATGTTATACAATGGACATTGTCAACTTCACCTTTTTTTTGTTCAACTATTACATACTTTCTCCATTTCTTTATAGTTGCAATACACTTTATCACAATATTTAAGAAAAGTTAACTTCATATGATATAATACACTTACATGGGGTTAAGAGGTAGTTAGAAGTATAATCAAGTGACTCATAAACTTTAAATTAAGGTAATAGTACAAATTGCACCATATAAACCTTCTTTTTATTATATATTGCAACTATTATAACATTTTTAATTTAGGAAAATGTTACAACTATAAAGAAACGGAAGAAGTATTACATATCAATTTTTCAAAATGAAATACTAATAACAATTTCAATTAGGAAAACAATGCAATAATCTAGAACATCGCCCCTCTACATAATGCTTGGGAGTAGGGGGATTCTCTTACTTCCCCCCTAACTCTCTAGCGATGACCTATGAAGCTGGCTGGCTAAACCTGTGAGAGGTGTCGATTCAGTAAGATCCTTCTTATTAACTTAAAAAAAAAATCTATAACATCACCCAACGCTAAAAAGCTAGGTAATCCATTGTAAAGAGCGGAGCAGAAAATTAAGGGCTTGTTTGGTATCATTTTTAGTTTTTAGTTTTCTGTTTTTTAGAAAACCAAAAACAAAAAAAAAGGTGTTTCCTCTTTTCTGTTGTCTGTTTCAAAATTATTTAATAAGTTTGACTAATTTTTGATGTATTATAGGAAATTTATTACATGGTTTTAAAAAACAAAAAACCAAAAAATAGAAAACCACAGTAATGCCAAATGACCCATAAGAAACCAAATCTAAATTGTCAACAAAAAAAAAAAAAAAAAAAAAAAGGCAAGACCCACATAAAACCCACCCAATGATAAAACGACACATCAGCAAACCTGTTGTTCATGACGTGTCAAGCAACTACTAAACCAAAACCGTGTCTATTTCTTTCTCCTCTGTCATCCCATTAATAATTTAACATCCTCTCTCTCTTTCCTCCTAACCAACCGGAGCAAATCAAAATATCAAGCATACTCCGGCGATTTCGTCGGGAAACTCACCGGAAAACCTCCAAATCATGGCGACCACCGACAAATACAACCTCAAGAATCCGGCTGTCAAGCGGATCCTCATGGAAGTTAAGGAGATGCAATCCAATCCTTCTGAAGATTTCATGAGTCTTCCTCTGGAGGTTGTTCTCTCCTCTTTTTCAAAAAATTTGCCTTTTATGTTTCCGATTTGATGCCTCTGATTGTTTTCTAGCTTTGTCGATTTGTTGAGCTTCAAATTTGATCTCGATTGCATTTTCTAGGGTTTTCATTACGAAATTTTTTGGGGACATGTTTATTTGAAACATTATTTGCTAAATTAAAATTGATAATTTGCTTATTTACGAGTAATTATTTATCTGGCAGTGAAAATAAAGGTTTTTGATGGATTAGCATGATAGATTTGTTGATTTTGTGCTGAAATTGTTTGGATACATACCTAGGTTTCTGGTGTTAATTTTCAAATTTGGTAATTCCTTACTGAATTATAAAAATTTAAATTTCCGGCAGCTTTATTTCAAAATTTCGCTGGTAAATTAACAATTAGAGTATTAATTGATTATCATGAGTTGCCTTTTAATGTTGATATTTGATAATAGACTTTAGAAGAGGATTACAGAACAAATTACGGAATTTTCATCCGTTGCCTGGGTTTGAACTTGCAATTGTATTGGAATTTAGATCTTTGGTTGCTTTAATAAGCAATTCGGAAAAAATTTCTTGTTAATGATTGAGTTATGCTGGTCTGGTTCATTCAGGAGAACATATTTGAGTGGCAATTTGCGATAAGGGGACCCCAAGATACTGAGTTTGAAGGGGGAATCTATCATGGAAGGATTCAACTACCATCAGAGTATCCATTCAAGCCTCCTTCTTTCATGTTGTTGACGGTAATTACTTTTGCTCAATCACTTCTTACAATTTTCCTGTTCAAAACAATGTGATGATATCTGTATTCTGCGAATCTTTGCAGCCCAATGGTCGTTTTGAGACCCAGACTAAAATATGTTTGAGCATATCAAACCATCATCCAGAGCATTGGCAACCTTCTTGGAGTGGTAAGCTGGACTTTGTTTGCTTCTCATATTTCAAACTCCATATTATAGCTGTACAAGTTATGTGTATGTGCCATCGTTGTATGGATAGGTTTAAGTGTGCCTTTCTTTGTGTCTATGCTGCTTGATTCTCAATTGCTGTAGAATTTTTCTGCTAGATTAGTGTTATTTAATGCACTGTGTGAACTGCTTTGAAGCATAGAGTTCTTGGGGCAGTGTTTGTTTTTTTAGTTCTTAATTAGCATTTGATAGGAGAATGAACATACGTGTACTTGAGACTATGATAGTGGTGGGGTTTGATCTGGAAGCTTTGTTTAAAGTTGGCTTTTGAAATAGTATGAAGAAATAATAAGATGTGTGCATGTATTTCTCTACATTTTCATGGTTAATATTCATGTTTTAATGGTGCTGGTGGCAGTTCGTACGGCATTGGTGGCACTCATCGCTTTCATGCCAACAGCTCCTAATGGTGCTTTAGGATCTTTAGACTACAAGAAGGAAGAGCGACGTGAACTAGCTATTAAATCTCGTGAAGCATCACCAAAGTTTGGAACTCCTGACCGGCAAAAGGTCATTGATGAGGTTAGTTCTTGCTTTTTAGTGACCTGTCTCCCCTCTTATTATGCTGCATACTATTGCTACTGAATGTTAATACCTATCGACTTTACAGATACATGAATACATGCTTAGTAAGGCTCCACCAGTTCCTGAAAACCTGAAGCAGGCTTCCGAAGAGAATCCAGGTGAAAAGGAGGCTGAAGCAGAGGGAAGTGAGAATGCTGGAAGATCAGCTAATTCTGTAGACTCTGCAAATGCAGGAGGTGAGAGAGCTGCCGAGGAACCTCAAGCAGCTGTTGACAATGCTAATGCTAATGCTAATGCTGTGGATCAAAGAGAAGCAGTTCCTAGACAAGTCAGAGCTGGAATTTCAAACCAACAGGTTCAACAGAGGCTCGCACCTAGGAATCAAAGGCCCAGTGATGATCGTTTTCTCACATGGGCAGCCGTGGGGTTGGCTGTTGCCATTGTTTTTCTTGTACTGAAGAAGCTTGTGAAATCCAGTGGTTATGATGCTATTTTTTTGAGGGAATCGTAGATACTAGATATGATTGATTTTGTGTGCAAAGATGGCAGGCAGATCAACAAATGTTGCATTTGTGAGAAAATATTGAAAGTATGTGGTGTATATTGTCTAGGCCTTAATCAAGCTATTTGATTATAGCATTATCATGTAAACATTTATATTATAACCTCGTCTGGAATAGTAGTATCCAACATTATAAAGATGCTTAGTAAACTGTGGTTTTGACCTCATTGATAAAGTTCGGTCTACTGATGGTAGACTTAGTTAAACTATATATGGAACTTATGTAAGCAACATCCACTGATGAAAATTGGTGTGAGCAAGCTTCTGTCTATATTTTGTTTAGAAAACCTAGTCTCATAAGTCATAACTTTGGCTTAGAACTGTCAAGGTATAGTCATAACAACATTAGACCAGAATAAATGAAGAATTAGGGCAATGTATTACAAAGCAACATTAAATAGGGGAGACGAAAGAGGAACTTGAACCAAAAATATTGTGAAGTATTAATTAATTTCAACTCCTTGTGAATGTAATTACTACGGAGTAACATTTTTTAATCACTTACCTAGCTTTGAAACGTATAAAGCTACATCTATTCATTGGGTAAATTACTCAGTACTAATAGACAATTAAAAAAAAATAAGTAGTGTTGAGTTCGATTTCACTATCATCTTTTAATCACAGATGCAACCATTAATCATGTCTTACCCTCCCCTCACATCTCTATGTTAATTGTCTTAAAAAACAAGGAAAAAGAACAAATTCCGTCACAAAAGAGGATGCAAGTAGGTAGTAGAAAGGTAGTTGGTTTTGAAATTGGACTCTGCATTAGTATTCCAAATACCTATAAGCAGTAATTGCACCAGAGACGTATGAATTTCCTACCTAAGCAATTGGCAAACTATGGAGTATCTTTAGCTATCAAAATCAGATGAGTAGATAAACCTGACGAATCATCCGAATGCTGTCAATAGAACAATCGTTATTCAGTTTCTTCATGAGTAATCAATCAGGGTTGGAGCTGTGTCAACTACATGACCGACTCCTTTCATCTCTTTGATCAAGTTATGCAAGACTGAGAAGACCTCATCAGTTCTGCAGTGTGATATGTCTCTTGACACAAAAGTATTCACTTTATCATCTATTTCAATCCAACTGCAGCCTGGCTCTTTGATCACTAGATTCGATTCCATTCTTTCCCGGATCTCCTTCACCTCTGTCCACATACCTTTGGATGCATATATATTTGAAAGCAAAATGTACGATCCACTGTCTTCTGGGTTAGAGGATATAGCCATCTCTGCAGCATAAGCACCTAATTCATAATTTCCAGTGGCTCGACAGGCACTGAGCAAGCTTCTCCACACTATAGCAGCAGGTTTAACTGGCATTTTCTCAATAAATTCTTTTGCATCATTCAGCTTACCAGCTCGTCCAAAGAGAGACACCATGCAGGCATAATGCTCCATACCTGGTTCAATTCCGTAGCTGAACATTGTGTCAAAATGGTTAAGCCCAGCTTCTACCAGCCCTACATGACTGCATGCCGAGAGAAGCCCTATAAATGTCACATAGTTTGGTTGCAACCCATCTTGGAGCATCTTCTCATACAAGGAAAGAGCTTCTTCAGCAACTCCATGATTTGCATAAGTGGAAATCATAGAATTCCAACAGGCAATATCCTTCCACGTTGTGGTATTAAATAATTTGTATGCATCTTGTAAGCATCCACACTTAGCATACATATCCAACAGGGCATTTGTGACAAAAGCATCACTGTCTAAGCCAGATTTCATTAGCTGACAATGAAACTGTTGACCATGGCGAAGACTAGCAAGATTACTTGCCGCAGTGAGCATTGCAACAAAAGTGAACTCATTAGCCTTTTGTCCAGCCACTTGAAATTGACTGTAAAGATTAAGAGCCTCTTCATTTTCCAGCTGTTGAGTATAGCCAAAGAGCAAAGCATTCCACACTACCACATCTTTCTCACTGATCTCATTAAACACCAGTCGTGCCTCCTCGAGAAAATTGCATTTACAATAAACATCTATCAAGGCACTGCTTGCAAACAAGTTGCTAGACCCACCTACCTTGATGATAAGGCCATGAATTTGTTTGCTCAATTCCAAAAAAGAAAGTGACGCTGCTACCCCAAGAATGCTAACGTATGTTAAGAGACTGGGATGTAGCAGCTTAATCCTCATATCATGGAACAAAATTAATGCTTCAGAGATCATTCCCAATCTTGAGTATCCCTCGATCATTGCATTATAAGATATCACATTGTTCTGAATCACTGAATCAAAAGCCATTCTTGCATCTGCAAGGGAATTACATTTGGAATACATATCAATCAGTCCATTCCTCACATATTTATCATACTCGAGATTTGCTTTAATAATATAAGCATGGACCTGTTTTCCTGGCAAAAGAGCTTCAAGTGAACCACATGAATTGAGAATGCTTGAGCACACAAAATCATCAAGCTTCCTACCACATCTATTCATTCGATGAAACAATTGTAAGGCTTCAACATGAAACGAATTCTGCATATATCCAGCAATCATAGTGGTCCATGAAATAGCATCTTTTGCATCAATCTTGTCAAATAACTTCCTTCCACTTAATACTCTACCACATTTCACATAAGAATCTAACAGCACATTCATTACAGAAACGTCCAGTTCCATTCGTCTTCTCAATACATGAGCATGAATTTGTTTACCCCCCTCAAAATACTCAAGCACTGAGCAGGCATTTAGTACACTAGAAAGAACATATCTATCAGGGACAACATCATGATCCCTCATCAACTGATGAAACAGCATCACTGAAACATCACTTCTTCCACTCTTAGCATATCCTGTCATCATTATAGTCCAAGTAAACAAACTTTTCTCATTTAGCTCATCAAAAACCAATCTAGCATCATCGATATCGCCTATCTTTGCATAAAAATCAGTCAATGCAGTACCCACATACACATGTTCACTCAAACCACTCTTTTACAACAAAACCATGCACTTGAGTTCCCTGTGCCAGAACACCCATCTGCACACAAGCACGCACCACGCTTGCTAATACATACTCATTAGGGTTCTCATCGCAACTCCACCTACATTCTGAAAAGACCATTAAACCCTCTTCAGCAAAACCATGCTGCACATAAATTTTAACCATGGTTGACCAAGATATCAAGTTTCTCTTAGGCATTTTATCAAACACTTTCTGTGCATAACTAACGCAACCCAGTTTAGAGTACAAATGCATAAGAATGTTTCCCAGATAAACATCGTACCCAAGACCAGAAACAAGAAGGTAGCCATGAATTTGTTTATAGTACAAAATGGGTTTTTCTGAAAAGCTTGGTAATTGTAAAAGATAGGCAAATTCTCGACGAACACTTTGGAGTTTTCGAGCAGAAATCTGGATTTTTGGGATTATTTCAGATGACAAGGTTGATAAAGATGAAGATTGAGTCCCAATGATTTTATAGCACAATCTTAAGCATGTATTTGTATAGTGTATTTTCATTCTAATTATGACATTATTTACAATATAGAACTAACTCTATTCTGACCTTTGAGAGAAAAATTTTGAAGGTAGATAAGTACATTTTTTTTTTTGACACAAATGTAGATAATACATCGTAGTAATCACATTACTAAACTTTTTGCAGTCTTTAGAGTTTGGTACTTGTATATGATTTTTGAGGTATAGATTATTCACAAAACATAAATAATGTACTCTCTATATATAAAGATATTTAGACCCGGTTACTTTACCTTTTGCTAAATTGTACTGAGTAATTATTTTTTTTGAAATGAAATTATTTTTGTTGAAATTAATTTATATTTACTAAATTAAATTTAATTGTATTGAACTGAAATTAAATTTTGAATTAAAATTAATTTTAATGAATTGAACTTATTTTTGCTTAATGTCTTATTCTAGTAATTTGTGTTCACGAATTTGAAGACAATAGATTTTGCTAAACAAAGCCCTAAATATATTTCACAATGATACATGAAGCTTAGAAGTTAAAATATAGAACTATAGAAGTGCAAAAAAATCATAGATTTTAAATTAAATTTTAATTCTTACCGCTTTGTTATTTACTTACTCGTATTTGTATTATATCTTTAGCTAGTAAAACCAAGTCGTGATTAGAAAAAAATTATTCATTCTAGATACGAGTATATGACAATGGAAAGTGCCGTCAGGAACTGAAACCCAACACGACTAGCACACAGCACCCCTTCAGAAGAAGGGGACATAGGCAAGGTTAATCCCATGAGATACAAATCATTACGCACCGAAGTACGTACTAGGTAAAATTAGAAGATACCATATGGTAGCACATTCATGTTCTAAATTACACATTCTCATCAGTTACTATGCTACAGCATCTGTTACTGTTGATCTATTATATTTACATAGCAATAGAATTTCAGGTTACACTACCAAAAAATATCGTCTTGTCACAAGTTCTATTCCATACATCATCTTGTCACAAGTTCTAATCTAAGCTAACATAGAGATTAATCCTTGCTGCCGGTAGGATTTCCGAGGTCAAATTACTATGAACATCATCTACAGTAAAATGAGGTCATCCTGGACAAAAAAGGGCACCACACTGTTAAGATCAGCAAGCAGGCAGAAGTTCCACATTTCCTTGCACTGCTTTGTAGCAATGCAGGCTGCACAGAGGGAGTTTCGATTTAGAATCCCGATACTTGTATTCATTAGTACAATTTGGTCCAACACATTTTTCACGTGGTGGAGGATATCTGGAAAATTTCAGGTCAGATATCAATGCTAGATTTTCCAAGACGGCAAAGGAAGAGTATCCCAAATAAGATCCACTAAACCACAATAACTATGTTAAAGAGTTTTCCAAAGAATGTCAGTATATGGAATAGTAAAAGCGCTGCATAGCCTCATACCTGCAGGGCAAGGGATCAAGTATCTTTGGTAGCCCCATATCAACAGAGAAAGTAACAACTGTTCCATGTGGACCTATGATCCATCTCACTGTATTGGGTCCAAGTGCTGCAGTCTTGCCAAGCCTCTCCTGCATAGATATACTTTTATGACATGGTTCTACAGGAGTATGCATACAGCACAAGTATACATCTTAGATTACCTGAGCTAGTTCTTCCTGTTGCTTCTTCAGCTTCTCTCCTTTCTTCCGGTTAGAGTCTTGTCCGAGTATTTTTCTGATTGCTTCATCCTATGACATGTATAATAGGGTATTTCCCGATAAGGCAAAGCAAGAAAACAAATAAAAATAACAGTTAAGGACTAAAAGAGCAAATGGTGAACCTCAGCTTCCTTAGCTGCCTTCTCAGCCAGAAATCGACGCCTTTGTGCAATTTCAGCTTTCCTCAGTTGTTGCTCTACTTCAGAAAGCTTTTGCTCTGGCATGATCAACTAGCAGGTCAAAAATGCCCAGACATAGATAAAAAGTGCATAAAATGTGATCAAATGCCACACTAATCTCTTGTTTATTGGAGGGGGCAGGCTAGTCAATGTATTTTCAATCAAGAATTTGGCAGAAAGACCATCAGCAATATCAAGGTAAGGCTGTGTAAATCTAATACTTCCAGACCCTACCACAACTCCACATGTGGCAGCCATAAGCATAGATTGATTTATTAAAATCTCAAATCACGTTTTATTAAAGCATGGAGATACATAACTAATAAAATAAATAAATAAATAATGTTTACTTTTGAAAGGGGCATTGGGCAAGCCATTTGGGAATTCCACCAGACCGCCAGATTCAGGACACTCAAGAGCTCTTTTACGTGTAGTAATGGTCAACTCTTGCCCATTAGGATCAATAGATTCTCCAGTAAGCCTTTTCCTCTTGCTCTTGAGCTCATCGTCTGAAGTCAGCTCCACTTCAAAGTCATTATCCTTGTGCATTCTCAGCTTCTTTCTACCATCTTTTGTATCACTATGAGCTAAACCCATAAGATTTACTATCCCTTTACTTTTCCTGCCAATTTCCTCTTGCTTGTCCTCATAGCCAGAAGAAGCCCTGGATGCTCTGAGTTTCTTCAGGTAACGAATTTCCTCATCATCTTCATCATCGAATCCCTCTTCCACATCAACTTTCTTGGAAGCTTGCTTGCTCTTATGACCTGATTTATACACTGCATCCCTGTTTTGAATCACGTATCTCCTTGAAAAGTTCTCTTTTGCATCGAAAGCACTGTACCCGGGGAAGTCCTGCAACCAGTGAATATTCACACACTTACTACAAAACAGTTGCTGAGTGAAGTCACTTGGTTAGTGACTTGAAAAGAAAAAGAAGTTTTTTATTTTATTTATTTATGTATTTATTCATGTATTTTCCATTTTTTTTCTTCTAATATCAAATCCAAAAGCACCATCCACAAACGAAATCATGTACTGTATAACAATAAACTCCACAGTTATTAATGATCACTTATCTATCAAAAAATTACTTCACAAAAGCAACTGAGATACCTGTTTTAGGTGAGCACCAGAGACGTCATGTGAATCAAAAGATCTTATACCAAGTGGTTCACCCCCTAATGCAATCTCCGTCATGGGTTTGGTATGAAGTGTACGGGTGATGCCACCAAGCTTTAGCTTCACTTTCTTCAGCTTCTTTATGTCAGACCTGTTGTGATCACCAGGAGGAGGATGGTAAGTTTCAAAATCATTCCCCGTCCCTGAGTTGCCATTTGAGCAATGCAAGCTAATGGCTTCATGCTCTTCATACTCTGTTGGTGAGTTAGGCACAGAGAAATCATTAAGGAAATTGGTAATTGTCTTTAAATCATGATGAGGTCGCCTATTAAAGTTACTTCTCTTTTTCCTTGCACCAGGAAAGCAGGGACTGGTTGCAGGGCCACCGAGCAATTCCATTTGCAGAACTTACTCAGCCAACTTAGTTTAGAAGCTCTTTTCGTTGAAGAGAAAACTGATCGAATATGCCATATTAAGCATATGTCTGATATACTGCATTGATCAAACAATAGTATTAAAAATTGACAAATGAAAAACAAATAAAAATAAAAGAGAAAAGCATAGAGGACTAGAGGTGGAACCACCAAAATCATATTTTAAATTTTAGACCCTTTCCAAATTTTAGCATCAAAAAATGAAATTCGGAACACGTACTTCTATAATATTTTCATATTAGGAACTTCAACTTTAAAACCAACATGCTCGATAGAGCACTGTAGATGTTAACCAGTGCACAGTTATATCTTCGGAATAGCCAAGATAAAATATAGGTCAAAAGGCTTTGTTCACCGGCTCACCACATGGGGCAATAAGACTTTATAACCCAGATAGCTGCATAGCTATTGCAAAGTTTTCATAGTCTCAAGGCAGAGAACATTGCTCCCCAAAAATGTCACTCCTTTCCTTTAATTCTGTCCAAATTAAAAGTCATTTCACTTATTTTCATAACAAAGATTTATTTAGCTCTACCTACATTGAGTTAATTCAATCATGGTCAAGCAAAACTTGCTTCCATAATTATATTTCTTGCTATATATATATTCAAAATCAGCCTCACACATCAGTTTTTAAGGTTATCTACCTGTCTAGGAAAGTTGAAGTAAAGGTCAAGGGTCAGCCACAAATTCACAAGTGAGGCTTATAAGATTAGACATGACCATCTATTTCAAATCATGTCAGTGTGAAGCATAGCATGTTATTTGTTACATGTATTACATGTGACAATCAGGCACCAATGGAGAGAAAGTGTATATTAATTGAAACACAATTCTTTATCATCAATAACATCAAACAATATCAGACAATAACCATGGACATGGGATAGCATTTAATCACTACCAGCAAAAGTGCTGTAGCAGATCATTCAGTAAAGGAATGAGTTTACGGAACAAATACTACCATTAGTGCACCAAAAATGAGGAACTTAATCTATAGAACTATATTCTGATATTCAACATAACATAACTTAACTTCAGTACTTATCTTTACCAAGTGAAGAAATCAAACAAAAGAAAATAGTGTTAGTACCTACGCTATCTTCTTATTTCACTTGATAAAAATAACTTCGGACAAGATAAATTTAGGGCTAAAACTTCCACTCAAGTGAAATGCCAATAAGTCGAAACAAGTTCATATAGGTTAAGTTCAAGGCTACCCGGTTATACTTGTAATATGTTCGTAAAGAAAAGTGAAATTCAAGTGAAAAAAACCAACCCCTAGTTCAAAGAAGATGCAATACAGACTACCCAAGTTAAATTCACAACTGCAAGTTCTAATAAATTCAAGAATTACCAAACAATCTACAGACTACACAACTCGAATCAACAAAGGAAAATGCAGCAGTTCTACTATCATACAACAGTTCAATTAGCCCAATTTAAGTCAGCATGTTACTTTAAGCCATACTTACAAGATAGTTTAGACAATCAACCTTGAAGAAGAGTGTACTCAGCAAAAATCAAGCTTTTAAGTTCTCAGAAATACACTAAATGCAAGCAAAAATAAGAGAATTCTGATCAAATTACGCAAATTTGCTATCAATTAGTACCCATTACAAAGCAAGAAACAATCCAAAATTTGAACTAAGCATAGTTGAGCTTAAAATATTGCATGCAGAAGCTGAATTTTCAGTGTAAACAAGTATATTCGAAATTGGGCACCATAATAATGCGCTAACAAAATGAGAGACAATAACTTCAATTTACAAGAGAAATTAATCAAATTCACAGAGAATTGCAGTTACCTTGAACAAGCATTGAAGAAAGATCGGAAACCCTAGCTCAATTTGGGGATTTCTAGAGAGAGAAAAAGAAGTGAAAAAATAAAATAAATAAATAATTGAGGGCAATTGGATTAGCCTAAGCAAGGTTCGAATTCAGGTGTTTAAGAGGAGTTTAGTTGGCAGAAAAATTAAACTTTTTTTTTTTTTTTGAAGGGGGAGGTTAAAATTCATTAATAGTAAGCCATACGGCACTTACATAAGAAATCGTAATCGAACAATACAAAGACAAAAGAACCAATTTCAAGTTCGAAATAAAGGAAACTACAATTGCACGCGCAAAATGACTTTCTGAAATATCCTTGGCTCATATAACGCTGTCCTATGCAGCCTCTTGCAAGGGGGTCTGGCAATATGTTGTAGTTTCTGACGTGAACCTTCATTGACTCAGAATCCCGTACTCCTCGACCAGAAATCAAACTTGGTGCTATACACTTCACCATTGACAATACAATCTCTGATTCAAACACGGACCCCAGCTTGGAAGCATAACCCTTCAGCCCAAACCAACAGAAGATCAAACCAAAGCCTCATAGCCAAAAAACCCGGTTCAAAACATGCACCAGAAGATCGGCACACCGATCTGCACACCCCATAGCACACAAACGCACCACACAAGAAGAAAAAATAACAAACCCTAAAGAACAACACACACAACGACTAAAATAAGAAACGGACAGAAAATTAAAAACGAGAACTACAAACGAAACCCTAGCAAACGACCCCGCAGCCAATCCGAGAACCACCATCCAAGCACCAAGGTTCACCAACCTAACCCACAAACCACCGTACAGGAAAGCCCGACCCGCAGGAACCTGCCCGAGAAGCCCAAACCCCACACAACCCTGAACCGCGGCAACGACGACCGGAAACACCAGACTGAGAACGGCCCTATGCGAGGGACTTAGAGGGAGATAGCTCTCCCTCCCCGTTCTCCTGCAAAACGTCGCGACGACGACGGCTAAGGCGGTGGAGCAGAGACACGGCGGGGAAGCGGGGAATAAGAGAGGCGGCAAGCCGACAACAAGGCCGGTGAGGAATAGCGGCGGCCGGAGAGGGGAAGCGGCGCAAAAAGCTAGGTCGACCGGACAAAAAACCAAAGCGAAAAAAGAAAAAAAAACACCTCAAGGAGGAAGATCGGAGGCTCGCCGACATAATGGCATGGGCGGTGAGCCGCACACCTGCCGGCGAGCCTCATGGCCGGAGCGATTTTGAGAAGACGGTTGGGTTTTTTGGGGGTAGAGAGAGAGCGTTTTTATGTATGCAGTCGTATATCAGTTGAAGCTTGATAATTAAATTAAACTTTGTTTAATGATACTCCATACTTGGTAATCTGTAATAGTTTGACTTTTACACTCGTTAATATAACAATCTGTATTTATGATATGTATTTTGAGAAAGAGATTAAGGGCATATTCACTTTAGCTTAATTTCATTTCAGCTCCTAATTTCCTTCTCTCATAAAATAATCAATATTCATTTCAGTTAAGATTCAATCAGTTCAATTTTACTCCAATCAGTTTAGTCCAGTTCAGTTCAGTAAATATGAATAGGCCCTAAATAATGTAAATGAATAAAATAATCAAAGTAATTTATAAACATGGTATCTAAGCTAATCCTTCTTCATTACTGGGGGTAATGGTGTTAAAATCAAAGTAATTGTTTGTATTTGTCTTGAGCATGATAATAAAGGAAAACAGATGATGTACTACAATTTACAATAAACATGAAATTGATTTTGAAAATGTAATAACACAATAATATTAGATTAATTACGCTTGTTTTATCATGAAGTATCACTCTTCTTCTATAGGGAGTACATTATTTGCAATATTGTTCATAATTCGTATGTTTAATCACTATTTTTGGATTTTCTCACATAGAGAATAAGGGTGTGTTATATTCACCTGATTTTCACTTATTTGAACTTATTAGACCTTATTAAATTTTATATTAATTGTAATTTGTATTTGGGCAACTCTTATAAGAAGTTATCAAACATCAACTGAACTTAATACACCTGAAATAAGTTAAAATAAGGTGAACTGAACAGGTTCTAAACCTATAAAATTCAACCTCATGGTAAAATTGTCTTCTCTAGTCTCTATTCTACTACTACGTATGTTATTTCATAATTGACAATTTAACATGAATCCATATCTTCGAAAAAGTGATTTTAACACACCACTAATTGATTTTGACATATCTCCCTAAGTGAGAGTATAATTGTTTAGGGTGAAAATACCCTAAGACACGTGGCCCAATAAAGGCTTGACACGTGTCAATCTTTCAGCGGTCTGCAAAGGCCCAATTCCTTTGCAGACACGTGTCCCTTATACCCTAATTGAGGTACAGTTCTCCCTTACTATAAATAGTAAGGGTAGACCTCATTTATGACCTACATACATTAATTGCAACCACAAAAAAACCAAACAAAGCCAAAACCTACTGAAACGCTCTCGAACCGAGAAGCTTTTACTGTTCTTATTCCACTTCGAAAAGATACTAACTTAATCTTCGGAGGCGGAACTCCCACCCCCATCCGGAGTCTCCGTTACTTGTGCAGGTACAGGCGCAAGAAGGAAGTCTGCTAGGTGAAGGTACAGGCGTAAGAAGGAAGTCTGCTAGGAAATTGTAACTCTCCCGAAGGACACATAGAAAACCCCCAAACATCTGGCGCCGTCTGTGGGGAGAGTACTTTCTAGATGACATCTGAGCCTATACTACCTGGTAAAGGCAATCTGCCTACTGGGGAGGTTGAGGTCCATTCGGACCAAGATACAGCCGATAACTATGACTTGGAAGCCTACACTGCTGCGGATGGCTCTTTGAGGACCAAGAACACCCGTTCCAAAGATAAGAGAGAACGGGAAGGGAACCAGGCGGCTCCTAGCAAGCCAACTAGGGGGCCGCTTGGGTTAACCTCTACCGCTGGAGACTCCCCAGTCTCCAGAGATGAGCTCATGAATATGATGATGAGCTTCAAAGGAGAGATCAAAGGCCTTCTGGACTACACAGCCGGCCCCCGTAAGGGTCAGGCGGAAGAAAGGCGTCACGGTGAAAAGACGGCCAAAACAGTCAAGGGTAGAGCATCTACCCCACATCCGAAGTCAGACATGCCAGCTAGGCTCTTTGATTTCTCAAATATGCACACTCCTATAGATGGAGTCAGAAAGCCCGTCCGGCACATTCAGCCGGATGGAACCAAGAAAATCTATTCTGATGCCCGGACGCTCATCCAAGATAAAAAGACTCAGCGATCCGAGTCGGCATCAACATCGACCTTTCGAGACAGCTTCAATGCCACCTCAGGAAGGCACTCGAGAACAAACAATGACAGCCGGACGAGCGAGGTTTCCGCTCGATCCGGCCCCCATATGATCCAACCGGAAGTGCATGGAACACCGTATACGCCCTTTGGACCCCCCTATGCACAGGCAGGTATTTTCGGGGGGCAGCATCAGTCGCCCGTCCAGCCTATGGACTGGCAGCTCCGGCTGCTCAACCTTGGGGAACAGCCAACGGCGTTCTCCAGAGAAATCACCGAGATGACCCAGCCGTCTAAAATCAAAAACGTGTTGGTAGGCGCCTACGACGGTACCACCAACCCGGAAGATCACCTTATGGCATACACCAACCTGATGTATTTGCAGGGTTTGGATGATGCCGCATGGTGCCGGTGCTTCCCGGCTACGTTGAAAGGGATTGCTCAACGTTGGTTTGGTAACCTCCCAGCCGGATGCATCAATAATTTCAGGACCTTGGCCTACTGGTTTACGTCCAACTTTTCTATGAACATCCCTGCCAAGAAAACAAGCCTTGATCTAGGGGCAATACAACAGGGAGACAAAGAGGGGCTCCGGTCATATGTCAGGCGGTTTAACCTGATGAGGATCCAAATCCATGGATTGTCTGATGACGTTGCCTATACTGATTTCTTCAAAGGCTTAAAAGATGGATCAACTTTTAAGTTTGACTTGGTTAGGAAGAGGGTCTCCACTCTTCACGAGGCACTCATGAAGGCGGAGGCCTACATTCAGGCAGTGGAATTGTGTGCTGTTAAACTTCCAACGGATTACAAAAGATCCGATAAAAAAGAGAATCGGCCTACCCAGTCGTCCAAAAAAGGAAGACAAGAGAAAGGGGGTATGGGCGGCAGACTCATCCGGACAACCTTTCCAAAAAAGGAAGAGGTCGGATCCGTATGTGCCAAAGTACGAGTTCAACAAGGACTGTGCCTCCATTCTCAACGAAGTAAAGGACCGGTTGAATCTTGAAAAACCGTCTCCTATGAAGAGTCCTCTAAGCGCCCGGGATAAGAGCAAATATTGTCTTTTTCACGAGGAAATTGGCCACGACACTGAGGGTTGCTTTAGCCTCAGGCGGCTCTTCGACCGGCTCGCTGATGAGGGGGCTCTCAAATCTTATCTTTCCAAGTCAAGGGGTACACCTAAACAAGCAAGAGGACCACCCCCAAAGAAGACGGCTACTCAATCGGATACGGATGAGGAAACCATCCTGACCATAGCCGGTGGATTTGCGGGAGGTGGGCCTACCATTCGGGGCACAAAAGACAACATTCGGAAACTGGTCAACTCGGTGGATGAGGGCCAGTCGTCTGAATATTCATTTCTGGAAGTTAACATCTCCGAGAGAGATAGGGGTGAGGTCAGGCGGCCTCATGATGACCCCATAGTCATTGAGTGCAAAATCGCCAATCAAAGAGTTGGCCGGATCTTGATTGATACCGGGAGCTCATCCGACCTCATCAGCTACCGGTGCTTGGAGAAACTCAAGTATAAGCCCAGCAGCATGCTTCCGGCCTCATACCCTCTTGTAGGTTTTGGGGGAGGAGTAGTACATCCGGTGGGCATGATTGATCTACCCATCCGGTTCGGAGAGAAGGGTAAGGGCCGGCATATGGTTGTCAAGTTTCTTGTTGTAGAAGAGCTGACTGCCTACAATCTGATTATTGGCCGTCCAACCCTTAACCTCTCAAAGGCAGTCATCATCCCATCTCTAATGTTGATAAAGTTTGAAAGGGATGATGGCACAGTCGGTTCCTTGAGTGGGGACCAAAAGATGGTGAGAGAGTGTTACCTCTCGGACATCAAACCAACGCTTGACACAGGCGGTCAAGAGAAAGAAATTTTTGAACTTGACGACTGTGATCAAAGCTTACCGGCTACAAAGCCAGCCGGTAAAAAGAGGAAAGCAGACCAACTGGCGCCTGTGAAGGAGAAACAATAGCAATCACTGTCCGGGGAGAGGACAAACATCCTTCGCCCTCAGCCGGCAGGAGAAATAATTGATGTTGTCCTTGAAGACTGTCGGCCAGACAGAACCGTCAAGGTTGGAACGGCTGCGTTTGAAAGTTTGGGATCAGGTTTGCTCCTTTTGCTGAAGGAGTTCAAAGATGTGTTTGCCTTTGAAGTAGAAGAGATGCCGGGTGTAAGTCCGGATCTTGCTGTACATAGACTCGCTGTGGATCCTAAGAAGAAGCCGGTCAGGCAAAAGAAACGGAACCATGGCGAGGAAAGGTCCCAGGCGGCAGCAACCGAGGTCAAGAAACTCTTGGATGCTGGATTCATCCGGCAATGTTACTACCCGGATTGGGTAGCCAATGTCGTCCTTGTGAAGAAGCCGAATGGAACCTGGCGGATGTGTGTAGATTACACGGACCTCAACAGGGCTTGTCCAAAGGATAGCTACCCGCTTCCAAAGATAGATCATTTGGTAGACTCTACAGCCGGCCATGCCCTGATGAGTTTCATGGACGCCTATTCCGGCTTCCATCAGATACCCTTGTGGAAGAAAGACCAAGAGAAGACTGCTTTCGTCACAGATCAAGGGCTATATTGCTACAAGGTGATGCCGTTTGGGTTGAAGAATGCGCCTGCTACTTTCCAGCGAATGATGAACTCGGTCTTTTATGATCAGATTGGAAGGAACGTGGAGGTGTACATTGATGACATGATTGTCAAATCAAAGCTGCAGGCGAATCATCTAGCCGACCTCCGAGAAACTCTCACCACCCTCAGACGGCATAAAGTCATGTTAAATCCTAAAAAATGCGTCTTTGGAGTTGAGTCCGGGAAGTTTCTTGGATTTTTGATTGATCAGAGGGGCATAGAAGCCAATCCGGACAAAGTACAGGCGGTGATTGACATGCAGTCGCCACGTACCGTCAGGGAGGCTCAAAAGCTTACCGGTTGCCTGGCGGCACTGGGGAGATTCCTCAGCCGGTCAGGTGACAAGTGCCTGTATTTCTTTCAAGCAATCAAAAAGAGGTCAAGGTTTGAATGGGGTGAAGAGGCTGAGGCGGCATTTCAACGGCTGAAGCAACACCTGCATTCTTTGCCAAGATTGGTGAGTCCCCTACCCCAGGAGGCTCTCTACATGTACTTGGCCGTCTCGGATCACTCCTTGAGTGCCGTCCTCCTTGCTGAGAGAGACGGTAATCAGCTCCCGGTATACTTTATAAGCCATGTCCTCCGGAATGCTGAACTTCGTTATCCCATGATCGAAAAATTCGGTCTGGCTTTGTTCAAAGCAGTCAAGCGGCTAAAACCGTATTTTTTAGCACATCCGGTGACCGTTTACACTGATCAGCCGCTCAAAAGGCCTATGACCACTTTAGAGTCATCCGGAAGAATGATTAAATGGGCTGTGGAAATCCAAGGCTTAGAAATCACTTTCGAACCCAGGCGAGCAGTGAAGGGTCAGGCGTTTGCCGACTTCATTGTTGAAATGACAAGGCCAATACAGCCGGATAAAACTGATGAAGTTTGGAGGGTTTATGTAGACGGGAGCTCTACGCTGAATGGTTGCGGAGCGGGTGTAATTATTCACTCTCCGGAGGGGGACAAATACGAGTACGCTCTACGATTCAAGTTTCAAGCTTCGAATAATGAAGCTGAATACGAGGCCCTGCTAGCCGGTATCCGCATGTGTAAGGCGGTCGGGGCAAGGAAAGTTGATGCCTGCTCAGATTCCCAACTCATCGTTAGCCAGTACAACGGTGACTACGAGGCCACCCATCCGGTGATGATTATGTATCTGCAGGCGGTCAAAGAGGAGGCTGGGGCATTTGATGAATTCAACCTAAGTCAAGTACCCAGATCCGAGAATAATCAGGCGGATGCACTATCCAAACTTGCATCCTCCGCCACATGTGATACGCCTAGATCAGTCTTCTGGGAAGTCATGGAAAAGAAAAGCATTGAACATGACCCCATTGGACTTTTAGATCGAAGCTCCACATGGATGGACCCCATCCGGAATTACTTGGAAGACGGCACTCTACCGGAAACCTCATCCGAAGCAGCTGCTCTTAAAAGACGAGCATTAAGCTTCGCAATGCACAAGGGTGAACTGTTTCGGAAGGGTTACTTGCAGCCGCTATTCAAGTGTGTTACCCCAGAACGGGGCAAGGAAATACTGGAAGATCTCCACGCTGGCTTCTGTGGATCTCACATTGGCGGGAGGACCCTCGCCAAAAGAACCCGGCGCCAAGGATACTTTTGGCCTACACTAGAGGCGGATGCATTAGATCTGGTGAAAAAGATGCGACAAGTGCCAGAGGTTCGGCCGGCTGATAAGGCAGCCGGCAACTGATATGACAGCTATTCACAGCCCAATTCCCTTTGCAAAATGGGGCATGGATATTTTGGGGCCATACACTCCTGCCCCAGGCGGCAGAAGATACATTTTAGTGGCTGTTGATTACTTCACCAAGTGGGTTGAGGCCGAGGCGGTAAAGGGCATCAAAACTAAGGATGTCATCTCCTTCATTTGGAGAAATGTCATCACCCGGTTCGGTGTACCAATGTCAATGGTCTTTGACAATGGCCCCCAGTTCGAAACGCCTGTCCTAAAGACTTGGTTGCAAGACCAAGGGATTTCCTACTACTTTGCATCCGTTGGCCGTCCGCAAGCAAACGGTCAAGTTGAAGCCTTCAACAAGCTCATCTCAGGCGGCATAAAGAAAAAGATCGAGAAGGCAGGCGGGCTTTGGGCAGAAGAGTTAACTCACGTTCTTTGGTCCATCAGAACTACTGAGAAGGGGTCAACCGGTGAAACTCCATTCCTTATGGCATATGGCACAGAGGCGGTGCTTCCCATTGAATTATATGAGCCAACACTTCGAATCATGTTGTATGATGAAGAGGCAAATTGGGAAGCCATGCGCCTGTCTCTGGATACTCTTCCAGAAAGAAGGGACAACGCCGCCTTGCGTCATGAAATCTACCGCCTTCGAATGACGAGGGCCTACAACAAAAAGGTGCTTAAACGCCCCCTCAAAGTTGGAGATTTTGTATTACGGAAGCTTGAAGCAACCGGTAGGGCATACGAACAAGGGAAACTAACCCCAAACTGGGAGGGACCCTACCGGATTTTTGAAGAAGTTAGAAACGGCACATACCGCCTGGAAACCCCAGACGGAATGCGGCTGCCTCGTACCTGGAATGTAGATAACTTGAAAAAGTACTACTTCTAAGGATTGAAATGTGAAAGCATATAATTTCCATTCATACAATTGTATTTGCACCTGTCTAGTGCAAGAACACAGACGGAAAAACACTTGTTAAAACCACTGCTCCAAAAAGAGCAGTCATCCGGTGACACCCATCCGGGTGAATCACTGAAGAGAACAGCTCCCTTCTGGGTGGAACATTGTTCTAGCGATCCCATAACTCAAACGGCGTTTGTCTAAAACGATTTGCAGCCGTTAGAAATGATCCTTTGCATCTGGGATTCATCCGGCAAGGACCCAAAAGAGGTCCATCCGGGTGAATCACTGGAGAGAACAGCTCCCTTCTGGGTGGAACATTGTTCTAGCGATCCAATAACTCAACGGCATTTGTCAAACAATTTTGCAGCCGTTAGAGATGATCCTTTGCATCTAGCATTCATCCGGCAAGGACCCAAAAGAGGTCCATCCGGAAAAATGAAATTCCTAATGGGCCACCGTAACCACCTAAACGGTTTTACATCCCATCCTATATATAATTTTACCAGACGGGGCAAGGTTAGGTCAGTCACTGACCCCCATCTGGCTTCCATGAAACGACTGCCTGTCTACTGTTGGGGTAAACAGGTAGCCATTTCAGGGGCATATTGTGGTATCTCTTCTTCATCCGGCATATATAGAACGGCTGAAATACTTGTAAAAATACATATAAAAAAAATGCACATAAAAAAAAAAAATTGCAAATAATAGATAGAAAACCCGACTGTGTCGGTTAATAGATTAATTGAAATGTTAGCCGGACCCCTGTCCGGGAAAGATACATCGAAAATACACGGCACGCAGGCCGGTAAAAAAAGAAAGAAAATATCAATCTTGCTGTTGCTCTTGTTGCTGAGGCTGCTCCAACCCTTGAGCTTGCCCAACCTGAGTCTCAGCCGTCTGCTCCTGCAGCTGCTCCGGCTGGTTTCCCATTGGCACCCCATCCGACTCTGACCCTAACTCCTTCTCAGCCCACTCGTCGAAAGGAGGAGGGGCAGGAGTGCCGAGTACTCGAGCTTCATAAACTTCAGAAGCATACAAGTAACGGAGGTTGAAATAGTCAAAGTCAGAGTCCGGATGGATGAGGCCCCAAGCCAGCTTCATGCGCTCCTCGCAGTCGGCTTCATTCTCTGTAATCAGGCGACTGAGTTCCTCGTTCAGCTCCTTTTTGTGGGCCGCCTGAATATTAGTGAGTTGGACAGTCAGCTCGCTGTTCTTCTGGCGGAGGTTGGCATTTTCCTTGTCAGCTCCTTCCAGAGCTCTGAGATCAGCCTGGAGGTCCTTGACCTTAAGCTCAAGTTCATCAACTTTCTTTTTGGCCTCATCCCCAGCCAGCACAGCCTCTTTCAGTAATTCCTCCTGTTGCAACTCTCTCTCTTTAGTTGCCAAATCATATTTAATAGTGTGAAATTGACTAACGTCAATTAGGTCAAGGGCACGCTTCTGAGCGTCTCTTACCTCCTCTTGCTTTTTACGCAAGGGGACTCGGAGCCCGTCCACTCTCAGCATCACCTATGGTACCAACCGGAAAAGGAGTTAGAATTAATGATGATAATTACTACTCATCCGGCAAAAGCAGAGCTTGAGACAAGCATAGGGCATTCGGGTTATTTACCTCAGCAAGAAGAGAGTTGATGCGATCCAGGTTTACCTGGTGTACAGCCGGCACCGCCTCCTTTTCAGAACGGGTCAGAGTCTTGACCATTTCTCTTGGCGTATTGGTTGTAGTCGGGCCGGCTGGTAGAGTCATCTGCAAAGGAAGGGTTATCTGTCAGATACTGGGCATAGGCGCCGCCTATATTCATGCGGCTGCCAGAGGAGCCCCCAGACTGGCTTGCTTGAGTTTTGACTCTCATATGCCCAAGCGGCCAGGGGGGGTCAAAGGCAGAGGTTTTACCTTGTACAGGCTGTGGGGTGCCATCCCCCCCAGCCGCATCTGAGCCAGATCCCATCCGGGTTTGGCCCGTCGAGGCACTCGGCGTTAGCTGCAGGCTCTTCCCTGCAGTGGTTGGCCTGGCAGGGTCAGACGTCCTCTTTGCGGGACTAGCTGCCAAAGGTGGACCCGGCAGCCTTGGAGCTTTTGAAGCCGGCTGGGGTATCACACCAGCCGGTCTTTTGTGCATGCTTGCTAATGATTTTGGCATGCCTTGGGTTCCACCCTGAAAATAGTCAAAACAAAGCAATCAGTTAGAAACAAAGGCAGATCATATGTCATCCGGTAAGAAATGGAAGAGGTTTTACTCCATTCTTGGCG